>NC_073746.1:80649203-80909203 GCF_029784135.1 Toxorhynchites rutilus septentrionalis
ATGCTCTTTTGAGCTTTTGGCTGCTATATATTAATTATATTATGTCATTCTTAATCTAAAAAATTCCACCTAACTTGACATTCGAGAAATGCATTAAAAGTTGCCCGCTTTTGTACCAATTATTACAGTAACAATATAAAACATATATAATCTGTAATTTTTATGATGGACACTGTATGTCTGTTCAGAGATTCAATAAACCGCCTGGACATAACATTGGACGTCTTGTCCGTAACAACAGAAATCGTTGAGGCTGCACATAATGTGGAGAACGAAAATTCCCATTGTTGGATGGGTTGGATGAGTACTCATCCCAACTCCTTGCTACAAGTATCCTAGTTTAACTGCGCTATTTCTTCGCATCACACCCTCTGATTCACTTCTCCGATCCTATTTTCTGTCTTCCTATTATCGTCCTTCAGACAGCTTTCATAATTCTTATCGACCGGTCTGAGAAATATGAAATAACAAAAAACAGTGTATATCAAGAGCGGAATGCTCCGACGGAATACTGCTCTTCTTATGTTATCACTCAGATTCTCCAACACAACACGTCCTATTTAGATAAATGTTAAGATACGGTGCAAATCGTTGCCTTTTGCGTTACAGATATAATTGAAATTCTTTTCGTAAATATGGATAGCAACATAGTGAACGAAAAAGAGATATCAAAATGTAACTAAATTAATTTCAAATCGAAATTCAAGCATCAAACACTCTTCTCGCTAATACAGTTTAGATCAAAGAAAATTCTTTGATACATATTTCCATACTAGTTATCTTCGATGTTTTCGAAGATGGCTGGTTCGCAAATTAACAGCTCTGACAGCAAGGGTTTGTACTTATTAGTAAGGTTCGCTTTAGAGTCTAGGGTAATGCTGTTTGTCCGTTTCACAAGTACCATTCATGAGTTGTTTGATCTCTGCTTATTTAAACCTATACATGTTGAAATGATAAACACGTGCTTCTGTCCAATTCGTAAAACGTTTCAACTCGATCGTTAGAAATCTTAGAGCTACACTTTCACAGTTTCGTTGCATACCATTTCACGAAATCGACAAAGTTTAAATTGAAAAGACGCCCGTTGCGTTCAGATAGAGAGGAAAAAAATGCTCCGCTCAATGACAGGCAATAGACTAATTGGATTTTGGGGAATTTCAAACTTTTTTCGATGCACAGAGAATTGCCAATAAAAGACAGAGACATTCCGAGAAACTTTCTCGGAGTCAACTGTTGCTCTCACATTGCAATCAGGGGCATTGTCGTTTATGACAACAATTATGACGATAGAGACCCAAAGATAAAAAAAATATTTTATGATAATCAAAATTGGTAATGATAATTAAAATGCTCGTAATGGTTTTTAATTAAGAGCAAAAAGATTTAAGATTAAAATAAATCACAGATATTCCGGTCAAAATGGTGCGGAACAGCTTTATTCTATTTTTTTTTGCAGATATAAAACCGAAACAAATTCGAGAACGATTCTTAAAAACTGTATAAGGCATATTCACCTGTTATTAGAACTGAATAGAATTGAATTTAAACGCCGTACGAGTCTCGGAGTTCAATTATGTGATCCATCAAGGTCTTCCGGATTCTCCAAGCAGAAATAAAATTAATGAATCAAAATGTCATCGGAAAAAGAGAATTGATGTTCAGGAAAAATAATATCGAATAATAAAATGTGTTTCACATCTTCCAATCATATTATTCATATCAAACGACGATTTTGTTTAACATAGTGATATTTTTCGACATACTAAACATTTACTCTCTATTACAAATAAACTATACATCCCCAAAATTCGAAATACATCTCAAACCAACAATCAACTCAATCAAACATCGTGTAGGAACCCATCCAATACAAATATTTGTACTATAATATATGCAACACATCCAACGAGAGGGCTTTACTAACAATCAACTCGGTTCATGGAGTGTTATATGCTTTCTATTCAGTTCAATCTTCTACTTTTTTCCCTCCGTCGGCCGCCAATACCTTTTCTCTGAAGGAACCAACGATATTGGGAGTTCCGTCGACAGTGTATAGGAATCGATTGTCACGCGGGATGAATTCCAATTATGCAGACAAACACACTCCTGTGGCACCACCTCCTGACGTATGTTCCGGGACATGGAAAAATATTGATTCAAGTGTTAGCTCCAGCGCCGAAGCTTATTCTTACAAAAACACTCATATGCGGTGGAAACGCAAGTGTTGAGAAGCCGAAACATAGTGAAAAATGCTTTTACACTGAGGAAATGGTGCGAGATAGAGAAGGGAATTGGGAAAACAAGATATTTATACGGGATAAGCGGCTTGTAAACAGTCCCTCCGAACGATGCTTCAGCGGGAAACATTCGATTATTCGATATGACGCGAAAATCATATTTTTTCGTCAACTCACATTCTTCTGCGCTGACTCCTAATCGTTAATCATTGTGTCGCGTGCACTTGACCAAGTTGTACAAAATACTATTTATTCTACCGATTAATCCATTAGTCTAAACAAATAAAATACGCGTAGTTATTTGAGGAAGGCTACTTCGTAACTTAATACCTCGAGAAAAGCCATTAGGCTTCGATAGGCAGTGAGTGGGAGAAGAAGCGCTTGCAGTGTGCCAATATCGGTAGCCAGCATTAGTAGCAATGCAAATATGCCGGATGGAATGAAACAAATGGTCCAACTTTCTTTCGTGATTTATAGCTTTATGACTTTCACCGACACACGCTTGCATAAGAAAACTTCCTCCCAGCGTTCCAATTTACCGATTGTAGCCGCTTACTGCAGCTGCTGTTATCCAATGAACATATTCCGGCAGGGCTGTGAGCAAACAGCAAACAGGAAGTATGTGACGGTGAACAGAATTAAGGAAAGACGTCTCCTACTCGCATCCCGTCAGGGTAAATCGGGAACAACAGGCGTGGAAAAGATGAATGGTTATCTAGTGAATGCGTCCATGGAAGATGCAGCTGCATCTACATCCTTCCTTGGCTATGACAGTTTTCCCTGTGTGAAAAAAAACATTATATTATTGTAATGATTTAATAATGGAATTGTGGAATGTGTTGTGCAGTCTTCGCCATCATCTCGTATTGATTGGCTATTGATTAATATACTGTCGATGTATTTGGGTAAATGTCTCCGAACTTAATACATTTTGCTAACCACCTCCTCAACCCATTCGAATCGTTGTTTTTTGTTATTAAATCAAGTTTTTTTCTTCTTTGCCTAATCATGGTGATAGGGTCAAATAATCACCTCATTCACGAACTTCATGTATTTATACTAAGATGAGCTAAAAATATATTTGTTACGCTTCGATTTGTTACTTTTTTGTTAGGTGAGGATGAATTGCGAAGTCTAAACATAAGTTCGAACATCGAATGGCTAAATGTTCAAAGTAATGGTTTCTAAAAGCTAAGTAAATTTTTGTAAATCACACCTCTTTTTGTGTAAGAAAATTACCAAAAGTTGACTATGTCGTTTTAAATTTTTATGCTTTTATTTTGTATTTTATTTTTTATCTTTCGAATTTACAAAAGCGAACAACATGATGTTGAGTTATTTGGTCAACATGAAATAGTTATAATAGTTCGGCTGAAATGTTTATAAGGTAATACAGTAAAACATTTTTTTTTTTGCAAAATTCAATTTTATTATTCAACATAATTGCATTCGAGAGCGATACAACGATTATAGCTATCTTGCAACTTTTCGATACCATTTTTATAGTACTCTTTCGGTTTTTCCAAAATAACCCTCAGTTTCGGTAATCACTTCATCATCGGTCTTAAATTTCTTGCCAGCGAGCATTCTCTTCAGGTCTGCGAACAGAAAAAAAAGTCGCTGGGGGACAGATCTGGAGAATACGGTGGATGCGGAAGCAATTCGAAGCCCAATTCATGCAATTTTCCCATCGTTTTCATTGATTTGTGATTTTTCCTTTTTTTTTCACAATAACAAAAGTTGCTCCACCCACAATGCTGTAACTCACGAACCAATCGACCGATTGCTGTCATACTTTGACACGTATCCATTGAAAGATGGTGCTTTGTGATTGTCAAGTAGATTTTTGCAAGAGGCACCATCTAGACGTCAACCTTATGAACTTTTCAGCCGAACTGTTAGATAATCAAATCTCCTGCGCACGAATCATTGCAATAATCTGATGAGCCAGGCTATTTTTAATTTGACTAAAAGGTAGCGCACGAACTAGACTTGGAAGCCTGAGTATTTTCCAAGGTGTATAAATTTTAGCATTAATTTAAAAAAAAACATAGCGCTGAAACTATTTGTTATATAAAAAACTGCCCTAAAAACTACTGCCTATAATTTAAAATACAGCGCGGACTCGATTATATATAGTCTCCGATTTCTTTTCACTGTATATAATCGAATTCTGTATATAGCCGAGTAAAAAAAAACATTTTTTTAAATGTTTTTTATGCATATAATTATCGTTCACTGAAAGTAAAAGAAGATTTTAATTTTTTATTCATCCTCTTAAAGTCAGAAAACACCTTTCTCACATGAAAAAAATATTTTTTTTCCAGAATCTCTCAGGAGGTGAAAGATGATCATATTTGATGGAAAAAATACTTCTACGCATATGTTCAAATTTCAACAATGACATAGTTATAGAACTTTTTTTTCGCTTCAGACTCTGTTGCCTCAAACCGGCTCTACATAGGAAAGAAACGCTGCGTAAGCCCATTCTGTTGCTTTCATTTGAAAGATAAGAAAATTTAGTACAGGATATACTAGTGGTACATCTAAATTAGTGTATTTAAATAACATTTTGGAAGTGAAAAATTTAAAAGTAATTTTTAATGCGTAATTATTAATTTTATCCCAAAATTTTATATTAAACATAATTCTTCTATCAATCAAATTAAAGCTCTCAAAACACTCTACAATTTGTTCTTTGACGCCCAACTTCTATCTTTCTAAACTTCGTTGCAATATCGGTATAAACATTTCCTGATGAAAATTCAAGCAAAATCTTCAAAAATGGCGTTTTTTACCCCACTCTACTTATAATAGCTTCTTAAATTTCACCTTAACGTTGAAAGGTTACATTTTTTCTTAAAATAAATCATATTTGAACAATAAAAAAAATATATTTTTTTTACACTGTATATAATTTTTTTTAAATCCAATTTATTTATTTAAGGCTCATTAGCATTTTGGCTGTAACAGAGCCGAATTTTAATCGTGTACATGTCACATGGTTATCATATATCTATAATTAGCACATTACACAGTTGCCATTCGCCAGTATTCCTTCTATACCATTACATACGGTACATTCACACAGTAGCCATTTAGGCGTAAGAGTATTCTTTCTGTTCTTCCATTATCCAGTGGGACCACCGGACAGCGGATATTTATAGAACAGCAGCCCGATGTATCTTGCAGAGCAGAGCAGTTGTATGGATAAATCGATCTTATTTCGACCGTGGATCGATCTCCATCGCTGATGATTGTTGCGTGGACATAGCTATTCTGTAACAACACAAAGATGGTCAAATGAGGGTCCTGAGTTTTGAACTCACGATCGATCGCTTACTAAGTGAACGCACAACCAATGTGGCTACGGAGACCCCCAACTGTATATAATCGAGTCCAAAATTTTATATAATCGAGTCTGTATATAATCGAGTCCGACCTATACTGAGCATTTGCAAAACCAGTGATAAATGTGATAAATGTTTATCTCTTAAAAGTTAAATTTAAATTTTTATCGTAAAATACAAAAATTAAATAAAGAAAATCAATATTCGTTTCGTTCGTCATACATCATTCATTTCGTTCAATTGCTGTCTCGTTTGTGGAAAATAAGCGCTTGCCGTTCTCAAGATAGACGGCTTAATTTGTAACTGCTGAGCCTCCTTCATTGATTGAAAAACCAACACTACGCCAAACAATTTCAGCGGAGCATCACGAGATAAAATCAATTTAATATAATTAAAATCATGTTCGTGAAATATTAGAAAATTCTTACTGCTGCTGGGCATTACGACATTACGTTAAATTTCACAAACAATATTTTCATTATTTAAAACTTGTACTATCTCGAGTACGGTTATATGTTGTTTTTTATGTACAATCGCAGGTATATTAAATTTTTCATGTTATTTTTCTTAAATAGGTCAAAATGGTTTCACAAAGTATTGAAATTTCAAAAATTTTCAAAAATTCATATCTTCATTTTGGTCCATGGCACTATTGTACGTCAACTTTTGTTACATTTGGTATACAAAAAAAGTATCTAAATGGGGATGTTTTGAGATATAATATTTTTTTAATATAAAATCCAATTTTGAGTATGATTTTTTAACAGCACATTTGAAATGTTATTTTCCCTAAATAGTACATTCAAATTACAACAACTTTGGCGAACATAAGAAAAGAAAAGCCAACCAAGCTAAAATGAGATAATCATTGCTTTTTCCGTTCGAGCGAATACTTCCAGCAATGTGTGGAACCAAATCCGACAGACTTCATTTTTTGTTTGAACATACGTGCTGTAATGTTTGGCAATGCCTTGCGCCTGGCAACAGCAAAGAGTGTGTCGGTGTTGCTCGTGATAGCATCTCGCAAGTGAACGTGTTCTTATTCACGCCGCTTTCACTATCTATCTTTGCGTAAATGTCGGTCACAAATTGTTGGCACCGCTCACTACATCGTAGAATGAGGTTGTCCTGACCATGTCGAATCATCATATGTTACACATAAAAATCCATCAAGCGCACTCTCTTGTTTGTTTCATCTCCTATGTTCATAAATGTTAATTCTAAATGAGAAATGATGCTTATAATGAGTGAAATACCTGTGGCCTGGTCTGGTTGTTTGATGTTTATGCAATGTCTGCTTTGTCCCTTCAGAACGTTTGGTGGATGTTTCGTCAAAGAAACCCTTCTGACTGCAATCATATTATACATATTGTAGAGCTTTTTACTCAGAATGCATTCAAGGCATATTTCTTGTGATGGAATTCTCAATTAAATCAACTATCATTAAACAATGTAAATAACTTCGATCTGTTTGAAAAATAAACGACGGTTAACCCTCCTTTGCATAATGGTGGAAATTTCCACCATAACATTGAATGCCCAGGAATGATATAGAAGTACATATTCACTTCAAATTAATCGTGTCTTGATTTATTTCACCAATCAAGAGAAAATCATGCAAAAAAGGATTAAATTATTTGAATATTATTTACACGAAAATACTAAAACTGCGAATCAAAATAGGAGATGGAGTTGAAAATTTGGAGTTATATAGTTATATTTAGCCAGAATGGAGTTGTATGAAGCGACATTGTAAAAAAAAAATACAAAATTAAAATATTCAAAAACATAATTTTTTTTTCTGCATAAGGCCACTATAATCGGTATTAAATAAACGGTAGTTGGTACCCTAACGGTATCATATATAGCTTACGATCTATTCTCATGTCTACCAAGTTTTTTGTTAATAACTTCATCAAAATCGGCCGAGCCGTTTCGGAGGAGTTCGGCCACAAACACCGTGACACGAGTTTTATATATAAAGACTAGCTGACCCGGCAAACGTTGTTCTGTCATTCACATTATTTGTAGTGGATATGTTGATTGTTAAATAACAAATAGCTAATGTATTGTAAGTGTGTTTAAGTGTTTTAACGATCTACACAAACGTGACTCTTGTGTTCATACTTGTGTTTGACATACAAAGGAATAGAGCGATTATTACCGACAAAAAGAAAAAACAAATCTGATATGTTTGTTTTCTCTTGAACACATAATAGACCTAAATTTAATTTATGATTTATGTTTTTAAAGCGTGTTTATTTCACTCGAACATTCATAACAATTTACGATGGACGGAAATGGAACACGAAGCTCATGGACGTCTATATCGCATTGCGTTTAAAGCAAGTGAGTGTGTTTTCCTCACACTGCTTCTAATTGTATAGAACCACAGTCGTTCACTCTCCACGTCTCTATCTTTCGCAAGTGAATCTGTGAATCTGAACATGAGGAACGTTAGTACCATTGAAGAAGAAGATGGAGAGCGTCGTTTGAACGGTGTGTGTCAACGATGAACTCCAGATTATTGTTTCTTCTTTGAATAATAATTTCTCGCGTCGCTGTGCAGTCGCCCACCATGACTCCAACAATGTTTTCAACAACAGACGCATTGAATTATCCGAAACCATGTAAATGTAAAAATCAAATACAATCAATAATTACGAAAACATTTTTTTTGCGAATATATAATTGTTTTCCAAAAAAGATTAACTAATTGGCTTTTATATGATATATCGATCATCTGAATCTGTCCAGTTTTTCAAAAGTTATATTTTTTTTCAAAAATTGCTTTTTACTGTTTGGAATAGAACACCACTTGAACATTCTGAATGAAAATGTGAAGCAAAGTGTCAACAAAATCGGGTGGAATCGAGGATTCAAGTTTTGCCAAAACAATGACCCAGAGATCCTCCACAATCTTCCGACATCAATCACAGTAAAAAACTGAGGAAGTTATCTGTGTAAGAAATTTAGAAACCTTGATTTTTTTTTAAAATAACGATTTTAAAAACCACTTGATGAAAAAATTGATAAATACTCCTTCCGAATATACCAAAAAACTCATAGATAAGCCCAAAGACAGCTAAAGATAGTTGCAATGAACAAGGGATACCATACTAATGATGGAATTCGGAAATTGATCAACGACTTCGAAATCGAGTTGAGAATTCAACCAGCGTACGATTATGAGTTTGAGTCAATTTTCATACATTAGCACATACATTCGTCGTTTGTAGAGAAATAAAAACCATTATTCTGAAAACAGATAGCAAACCTTTTAACTCCCATATGACACTATGACTTTATTTAAATAGAATTTTCTGAAAGCTTGTTTTCGACTTTCAACAGAAGGGAAAAGAGATCTGCATGGTGGAGTACGATTACGGATTTGAGTCACTGTATGTCATAAAACATATTTTTAGTTTTTACTATGAATATTGTAGTCAAGTGAAAAAAGGCTTTATTGTATCCAAACATCAAATTAATTTCGCGAAACATTACCATTTTGAGCAATAAGAATCTTTTTAATGGTCTTTAATGGCAGGGCTTTCAAACAATTCGGTGTCAGAATATTTCAGATAAGCCTACTACGACCGCTGCTATAAAATGAACAGTGATTCCGCTTTCTAAATGTTTCATGCTTGAAATACAATGAATTTATATCGAACTCGCAAAAAAAATGGATTTTATTCTCGTAATTATCGATTGTAGCCGTTTTTTTATTGTTTTCATGGCTTTGGGCTAGAGGGCGCTATATTTGTTTAATATTTTTTCTCGAAAGCTGATGATTATTTACGTAACATATCTCGATATCGGAGATGCTATTTTTTTCGTTTCTGAAATATGATTTTTCAAAGTTAATATAACTAATTTTTCCCCTTTTTATCCAAAAATGATTTTTTTCAAAAAATCGTAACACTTGAACTACTGAACCGATTTAGATGATCGACATAATAAATTGAAGCCAATAAGCTTCTTTGAAAAAAATATCACACTTGCGGGAAGATTGAATTCTAGTCGCCTAGGTCTAGTCTAGTCAGATAGGAATATTGAACGAAGACTTGAAACATGTTAAATTTGCTTAATAATAGGTCGTATGAATAAAAAAAAAGTATTTACTTATTCTGCCCGTTTCCAAGTAAAGTAAACTTTCCTAGTATTTACTTGAATCCGTATGAATAAAAGTTTACTTTACTTATTTGATTTTCGAATTCGAACATAGTTTTTACTTTGTCAAACATCTATCAACTGATTGTTTAGGTTTCGTTTCAAAACGTTTTTTTTTTTTTGGACAAAGCGTGAATTCGCGATGAAAAAGGAATAGTGTCGACGTCTGGTGGCGACTTTCAATTAGGGACCATAGTTTGGGTCCCTATCTCGTTAGTGTAATATCTATCATATTAGAAGACACGAAGCCAGTTTTCAAATGTTAAAATTTGAATGAAAATGTTCACATCATGTTATTTAATCACTTAAAACACTTTTTTCCGACTTTTATTTAACCCTTTGTCTATACATTTCCAACATCATTACTGAAACTTTTCATTATAATATAAAGTTGTCTTCAAAAACAATATCGTACAAGATTTTTTCACCACCTGCAAACAATAGTGTTTTTCCTTTAAACAGAATGCCAAATTGGTACGGGAAGGTTATTTTTCATTCATAATTTAAATTTTAAAAACGTGTTCATTCCGCCTGGAAATCAATCAATTTTTTTACGCTTTCCTAAACTAATAAACGAAGCTCAATGCCATCAATGCGGATCGTTAACTTGTTTAACTTCAAGCGCAAGATGGCAGCATTAAACATAAATCGGATATGACATCAAAACGAATGATAGTGTTTTCAGATTGTTAAGTTCTTCCAAAGAATGAAATTAATTTTTAATGTTAAGAGCTTGATTTATTTCAACTTCTCTGTTTGGTGGTTGGAACTAAACTATATCTTTTTTCATTTTGTTACTGTCGTACCATGGCTACAAATCATGGCCTACCTAACGGTATGATTTTGCGTATGCCAATGGTACATCTTCCTTTTTTAGAAAATATCGTACGGTGCAAGCCATGCTGGGAGCCTACGAAGTCTTCCTTCTGGCCTGACGGGTTGTGGAGAGTCTTCAATAGGAACATCAGATTCATCGTCGTTAACGTCGTCTTCAACAACTTCTTGTTCATCATCGACAGGCATCGGCTCATCATCAGGAATCGGTTGCTCATCTTCTATTGGAGGAACTACTGGATCCGGAGGTTTCATATCTTGAAAATTGAATTCATCGATCAGCAGTGCCAAAGGAAGTTGATTTTGAGGTGTAGAATCAGCATCGGCATCGCTTCCATATCGTTGTCGAATTTGGTTTGTGTGTGCTCGAATGAGTCGTCCGTTCTCGAGCAACATGGTGTAGTTTACGTTACCCTTGCGCTCGATGATTTGACCTGGAACCCATTCTGTTGTGTTACGATAATGAACCTGGGCAAAGACCATTTCTTCAGCATCAAAGGTTCGTTTCATCGCACAATGTCGTCTGTTGAACTGCTTTTCGTTGACCAGCGTTGGACTTGGAGGACACGGCTTCAGCAGATCCAGTGTCGTTCGTAGCGGTCGACCTAGAAATAGATGAGCTGGCGTCTTACCATCTATTCTTCTGTTTGGTGTTGACCGGTAAACCGATAGAAACGTCTGCAGATCCTGGAACATTACTGCCTTCTCCCCTTCGACAAGTTTCTTCAGTAGACAGTCCAGCGGCGCTCGGAGTTCCTTCATCTGTCCAACGAACCGTCCATAGTAGTTAATCGCACCCAGGTATGAACGCAGTTGCGACAGATTCGTTGGTGCTGACATCTCAAAGATTGCTCTTGTTTTAGTTGGATCCGGTCGGAGACCATCCTTGTCGACGATGTGACCCAAAAACTTGATCTGCGAAAGTGAAAAACGGCACTTCTCGATGTGCAGATGGAATCCATACTCACGAATACGTTGGAGCACATCATTCAGACTACGATCGTGCTCTTCTTGGGTCTTTCCAGCAATTAGAATGTCATCCAGGTACGGTTTCACTCCAGGAATTCCGGCTAGCATACTGTCGATGATCCTCTGGAATGCACCTGGTGCGGATTTGACTCCGGGTGGCAATCGGTTGTACAGGAACAGACCTTTGTGTGTGTTTATCGTTAGCAGTTTCCGAGAAGCTTCTTCAACTTCGACCTGGAGATAGGCATCCGAAAGATCGATACAGGAGAAGAAACGGCAACCGGCGAGTTCACCGAAGATATCGTCCGGATGAGGCAGTGGATGGCGATCTGATTCTAGTGCATTGTTGAGACCTGTGGAATAGTCACCACAAATGCGAACGGAGACATCAGATTTACGAACCACGACGATAGGCGCAGCCCAATCAGAAAACTGGACTGGCGAGATGATGCCGTTGTCTTGAAGTCTCTGCAGCTCAGCATCAACCTTCGGAAGGGCAGCGTAGGCAACCGGTCGCTTGGGGCAGTACACAGGTCGTGCATCTGGCTTCGGGTAGAGCGTTACCTTAGCTTTGGTGCAGCATCCGAGGGTTGGTTGGAACACTTCAGGGAACTTCGCTTGCAGCTTCTGCATTGTTGCTATTGAGTTTTGTTGGATTGAGTTGACTAATGAACTGAACGGAACCGACCAGAGATCGAACTGATCGATCGTTTCAATTCCCAGAACGTTGAGATCCGGAATGCTTGTAACGAAAATGCGACCCACTTTCGTCACGTCTTGGATGGTGATTTCAGCGTTGAATTCACCTACGATGTCGATGCCGTCACCCGAGGCGCTCACAGCAGCGACATCCGTTGTCTCGGTGACAGGCTTACCCACCGATGTCCAAGTTCGTTTGGAGATGATGGTGATGTCAGATGCACAATCGAGCTGCAACTTTGCTGGTACACCGTTGATGTCGATTTTCACGAACTTCCGCTTTGCTTTCAGATCGACTCGCTTAACCGCAATACCTTTAGACTTGACGATGTCCTTAGGTTTGGGTTTGTCAATCTGCTTTGTCGGCTTCTTCTCGGATGAGGAGCAGTACCCTTCCTTGTGGCCCTTCCGTTTACACTTTGAACATGTGTGTGTCTGGTAGGGGCACTCCTTGACATAATGAAGATCCCCACAGAACCAGCAAGGTGTTTTTGGTGACTTCTTCTCCTTTCCGTTTGAAGTACGATGACGAGAGATTGCGTTGACTTTAGACTTGTCCGTACAACCTTTCTCGATCATTTGCGTGTCTTGCTTAAGGTTGATGATGCGGTTGCACTCCTCAACCAGGTTTTCAAACTTGAGGTTGGCACCGTCGGCGGGCGGCGCGTTTTCTTCAGCTTCCAACTTCCCGATCAGCCTGGTCCGGATATCCGAATCGCGTGGTGACTGGAGACCGCATACGAACCTGAGCGTCTTGAATTGGTCGCTGGATAGCTTTTCGATCTGGAACGCTTCGCAGTGCTTGTTCACCGATGCTGAGTAAGACGAAAAATCGTCGACTTCATTTTTCACGTATTGAAGACACTGGTAGCGCGCGTTGAAGAGTGACTTTTGGCGTCCAAAAAGTTTCTTCAGCTTCTTGACGGTGTCTTCGAATGAAAAATCCCGCGGATGACTCGGCAAAACACTGTTCACGTAGCGTTCGTGGAATTGCGTGCCGATTTTCCGCAGAAGTAGCCTGACCTTTGCTTTGTCATCCAAATGCTTTCCGTCCTCCTTGAACACGTCCTCGTATCGAGCATACCACGAATCGAAGAAGATGCCGCCGTCTGGATCGTACTGAAACTCGTCGATTCCCGTGGAGAGTGACTCGATGATCTTCTCGCTTCCAACTTGATTGGCGTTACCCTGCTGGAGAGCTGCAATCTGCTGCTGCTGGTTTGCGATGAGATCAGTCAACCGGAGAATCGCTTGCTTCAAATCTGCGTCGGTCATTCTTGAATTCGTAACGGTTTGAGGGCTTCAGAAGCGGAACGGAATTTAAACTTGAATAGGAACAGGAACAAGCTTGACGTTGCTTCCGGAAAATGGCAAGAACTTCTCCTCGTCGCCAAAATTGTTAAGTTCTTCCAAAGAATGAAATTAATTTTTAATGTTAAGAGCTTGATTTATTTTAACTTCTCTGTTTGGTGGTTGGAACTAAACTATATCTTTTTTCATTTTGTTACTGTCGTACCATGGCTACAAATCATGGCCTACCTAACGGTATGATTTTGCGTATGCCAATGGTACACAGATCCAAAGTATGCTCATGAGCATACTTGATAATAACGAAGTAGATACTTGATGAATGCTGTTTTATTCATACGAAATCAGCTAAACATCCATTTTCGAAAAATAAATACTTTGTTGTTTCTTTTATTCATACCAAACGTAGTAAAAACTTAATCTCACTGCTCGACTGCTCGAATGAAGTAAAGTAAAGGTGAATTTTATTTTTATTCATACGGCCTAATAACTCAAAAACGAAAAATAACACCTTTCTGATTTTCGAATATATTATGTAAAAAATCCTCAGAAAAAAATATAAAAAAATATGGCGCCCTCCATTCCAAAGCAATGAAAACAATAAAATACAACTACAATCATGGAAGTTGTACAATCAATTCAATATTTTTTTCTAGAAGGCTAGCTCATTGGCTTCAATTTAATATGACGATCATCAATCAATATCAATAAATCGTTTTAGTGGTTCAAAAGTTTTTTTTTAAAGTCAGTTTTGGAAATAAATGGAAAAAAATGATTTTTCAAACCACCCTAAAATGGAAATGAGGGTGCCCATAAAAAAAAAATAAAAAAAAAAGTACGGTTTGCCATGGAATGGCTGCAAAACCGATCTATACTGATCTAAGGTTTATTTGCGACTGACCTACTGAACATGGTTTGCCCTATTTATACGATACCAATGTCTTTAGTTCTATTTGTTTGGATCACGTCTAGTATATTCGCTATAAAACAATGGCTGTTTGTATAGCGAATCCGTTTCCATCCGTTCCTATCCTATGACAATTCCCTATATTGTTGTTTCCATGAGAATGTTGTGGTTTTGTCTGTCATATTCAGAGCAGGTAAGTATTATGTTGTATATTGTGTTCTAGTTATATATGAGTGAGATCTATTAATGCAAATAGCAGTTCCAGCGATTATGAGCAACTTTCTCCAGTTCAGAAATGTCTTAAAAATATTAGCTCCATTTGTTTTGAATTGCGTCTCTTATTCCCATCCATTCAACGCACTGTGCACCATATTAAGGAGAGACTCCGATTAGGAAGGCCATAAATATGGATTTTGAATGATTTATTATGCCATTAGAAATTTAGTCACGTTTTTAGATATCTTGCGGTGTTTTTATATGAAATTTTTTATGAAAATTTTAAACCCGATTCAGCTGAGTATGGCGTAAAAATGGATTCTCTAACGCGTATCATAACGATTTTTCAAAATACAAAAAATTGCCAAAATGAATTTGTTTCAACTTTTGTAGCAAAAGCGTCACTGAAATACCCATATAAAACTAAAAACGGCTACGCTGTGTTATAGAATATAGATGTACCTTTACACTCGGAAATATATTCAGCCAAAACGGTCGTATGGATCCTGGTGAAAAAACAAGGTTTCCAGAAAAATCTTGATTTTTGACATACATAACTTATACTGCGATGCATTGTAATGAGTGAAGAAAATTGTTCACGAATGTGTTACTTTATGTGTTTGGGGTTTATGAGGTTATAAACTACCCGAAAATGTAAACTTTCCGATCTTCCAGGTCGGGAAACTTAACTCTAAAGTAAAAAAAATATTTCTATCCGTGAAAAATACCAAGGTTTCAACGATGAACTCGTATTTCGTCGATCTTTCATCTGGCAGGGAAATATTCTATTACGTCTTCGAAATATTGATGTTTGAAATTCCTTGAAAGCTTATCTTGGTCGGGTAGGATTTTAGTTTTTAATATTTCAGCTGACCTTTTTTTTGAATCGTTCTTTAACGTATGCAAACCAGCAGTGAACAAATGTATGAAACTATGCTTCATTCCAATAATAGACTTCGTAGCGTTTATGGGGACATTCAAATGTTAATGCGCCCACACTGATCACACTAGCCATTTCCTTGAATGGCGTTAACGGTCCCTGTGCAACTTTTGCAGTCTCAACGTATGCATTAACTAGCGTCTTTTATTAATACTTAGTTGAGATTTCTTAACCCAAATAACACGCCTTGAATGTATTCCGAGGGGCAAGCTCTAGAATACGCGTGTGTGCTTTTCCCCCTGCCAGGACTATGCCTCCGAATATTTACGCTGTGATGCTGTGGGCGTTATTCACGAGAAAGTTCACTCTCACGTGACAGATTATATGAAATAATTCCATGTATGGCTTTAACGATACAACAAAGCGTGAATCCGGCGCGGCTCAAATGTTTGTGCCTCTGATGGCTGGTGGTAGTTCGTATCGATGATCCCGATATGACCGGCAACAACAGGCTGGTAGACAGCGTTGCATTGTATTGTGAGTGAATAGTTTAAAACTCTGATGAGCCTGCAGGACTGGCATATCCAGTGTGCTAAATCGCACTAGAAGATTTATTATATTGTTTTTTATGCTCTTTCGACTGATTATTCAGTCGTTCAAAATCAGTCGAAGAGTTCAAAATAAACAACTTTCTGTTGCGGAAATTTACGATATAAGAAACTTTTGTAGAACTATCGTTTTGAAAAGCTTCGGTCATTTGCGAGCGTGGTAAAATGATATCCAATATATTCTGTTGTCAAACAATTCGCGTCGCTTGTTTGTTGAATAACAAGTTTTAAAAATAGCAACAGATAAATTTTCTTGGGCAACTGGTTGGAAAAAAGGACCGGTACTTGATTATGAAAACTTTAATCAAAAAGTGATGCATGAATTGAAACCAGTCATCCCACTGGAAATAAATCGTCCTTCGCAGGAGTAAATAATTCTGCGACCGTAGCGAAAGCGCACTCGAGAAGATGACGTGGGAGTATGCAAACGACGAACGCTTGCTCTACGACATAAACTGAACTAGTGGAAAACATTTTTGCTGGGAGACCGACTGCTAGTGAGTGAAGCTTGAAATATGGATGTTACATTTGTCTACATACATTTCGTTATGAATTTTGACACGTAATGAAGTCTTTTCACGGTAGAAATTCATCATTGCGAGAAAAAAAACCTCAACTATGACACTTCTTCAAATATACATTCAAGAAATCCTTCGTTACTCTTTCACATTTATTCAAAAACCTGTCAACAAGTGCAAGTCGAAGGAATTTTCTCTGACGAAAAATCCCCCGGCCAGAACGGGAATCGAACCCGAACACCCAGCATAATAATGTGAGACGCTAACCACTCGGCCACGGGTGCACAAAGAACCCAGCAATGTGTAAAAGAACGAACGAAATGTGATTGGGAGTGAACCCCATTGGCGCTACAATATTGAGAGGCCCGCTTCGCAGGAAATATCAATCGATTTAATCAAATTTGTGCGCATTATCAATTCATCATGGCACAATCGCTGTGAGCAAGTGCATAAAAAGAGGATTTTGGGCTGGGTTCCATTGTTTGTTGAACCGATTGAAATGTATGACTGGAGGGTGCCACTGCGGAGACGTGACCTGCGTTTGAAGCACCCTCCTGCGAATGGTTTACCTCTGTGATGAGTTGCTGACGGAATCCCGCTCTGTTTCAACGGGGCTCGGTACAATCGAAAACATTTACAGGTAATTGTCTCAGCATTAAGATTTATCGTTCGTCCAAATATGAGTGACTCGATGATCTTCGAATCGAATTTGTTAATGTGTTAATTTGTTAATGTGTTGTCGATGCTTCAATAGGAATGTGCACTGGATTTCGAATAAATTCCGATTATTATTACATGCATCTCGTGGTTGGATTTCTGGTTGCTTCAGATCATATATGTATAAATTTTGGAATTTTGGAATATAGTACTAACACACAATTGTCTTCAAGAGCATTTGCACAATATCAGTGTCGGCCCAAGCTCCCGAAGAAACTTGTATAAATAGAAACCAGTCAGAACTTCGAGTAGAAAGTAGTCACATATTGTAATACATCCGAAAACAAACCATATATATTCTTATTTTTATATTTTGTAACTGTCAGTACCAATCAGTCAGCGCTTTTCGCCAAAAGGCCAAATGTCAGCTACTAGGAATTTTTGTCGCTTGAATGTTTCTGAGGCTCTTGTATAATTTTCCTCGTCAATAATTTTCTAAACTGTAACCCCCCAAAAAAGAAACTTGTTTTTCGATTCGTTGGTTCGCTAAACACTTTTGCTCAGAGCAACGCTTAGAGTATACGGAAGACCACTTCAACGCTCACAAACTATGAAAAAATCCAACGAACGAACTGTCCTATCAAACATGGACAAATATCGAGAGGTTTGCAGAATATGCGAGTAAAGTGATGCTTCTGAATCCGGACGCTTTTTTATCCGGACACTTTTTCGTTACATTCAACATTATGCCAAAACCATGACATTGATTGCATGTTGAATTGATGTGACTGATTGTTACTATTGTGTCAATTCAATTTAGTGTCAAACATGGTACCTAGCTGTTAACAAAAAAATGTTAACAATCAAAAATCAATGTGAATTTCACAAACCCATATCCGGATTTAAAAACACATTCAGAAATGATTTTAAATCCGGACGGTCAAAAGTTGATGATTAAATTTCTCATTGAAGGAGTTGCATAAGGGTATGTTAGATGCCTTAGTATGGAGTATGGAGTGTGGAGCAAAGATTTTCGATCCGGGAAACTGGAAAACTCTTCGGTATACAGGACGGGGTCGATTATATGACCCGTTTGTTGTACGTGGGTAACTTTGTAACTTTGTCTGTAGCGCTGTCCCACATTAATAAAAATTTAACCCCCTTTCTGTTGACCGATTGATCTGACATTTGGAATACACCTTTATCTCTGCAGTCATTATAAAACTGCGTATTTCATAATCTTGAAAATCCAAAATGGCGGCCGCTATGAAGGGCGCAGTTCATATTTTTTCTAAACCCTATCAATATTGGTTATCAAACGAACGGGCTTTACTAGTAGAACACAGTTATTTATGAAATCCAAAATGGCCGCCAACAAGAAATGGCGCCATATATATATTTTTTCCAACCCTTATCAATATGGGTATCAAATGAAAGGGCTTAATTAGTGGAATACAATTATTGATAAAAAATGTAAATCCAACATGGCGGCCGGTACAAAATGGTGGATAACATATTTTCTCAGAACCCCATCAATACGAGTATCAAATGAAAAGGCTTGATTAGTGGAAAAATGGTGGAATACATATTTTCTTAGGACTAAAAAATATATATATATATATATATATATATATATATATATATATATATATATATATATATATATATATATATATATATATATATATATATATATATATATATATATATATGGCACCATTTTGTGATGGCGGCTATTTTGGATTTGTATTTCTCATAAATAACTGTGTTTTACTAATCAATCCTTTCGTTTGATACCCATAGAGTCTCGACCGGACCGTCGTCGGGTACGGATGTATTTTTCCGACGTTCCGCGTTTGCTTTTTCGTCGTGTGACGTGATTTGACGTGTTTATGCTCTTGGAAACAGTTTATTGGTGAAAGCCGTCGGTTTGCGCGAAATTAAGAAAATTAAGAGTGAAGTTCGGGAATACTGGTTTTATGTTTTTGATTATGCAACCATTGCAAATATAATGTTTTCCGTTCTATGGAAATGTTAATGGTTGCAAATATTGTCTCCGCAACGCTCTTTTTTCCCTCTTGTGTACTTCGGTTCTGTGCGCGTGTGGTAGTAAACGTTTTCAATTGGCACATAATATAGGGGGGGTATTAACACCGAGGAGGAAATCACACAAGGACGGTGGCATGAAACATCATACCTCACTAAGGTACTATTTGTACTCGAAAGTTCATTATGTGTGATAGTGAGAGGGCTACATCTATGATTTGGAAAATATTTCAATGGCCATTTTGGTGGGAGTGAGCGAATGGTTTTAGATGGACGCGGTGGAATGCGGTGGAGCGAATGAAACGTCTCCTGCGGTAGTTGTGTGATAGGTTTTATCTATGGGTGTGTTGTGGATGTGCAGAGCGCCGCTCTCTCTAGAATGGGTCTCATGGCAAAGCAAAGATTAATAGAGATGCTCAGTTCGGAAGTTATTGTTGTGTTGTCCAGATAGTTTGTTTTTTTTTTAAACAGATTTGAATATTTTCAGATGTTTTCAGATGAGATTTTCATGTAGATTGAATTTGTTATATACTAAATTGCTATGGTGATTTTGGTTTAGATAGCTTTCTGTGTTTATATGTTATAATAGCTATAGCAGCTTCTATGCGTTAATTCAACTATGTTTTGTTATGCAGATCGCAAAAATCTATTAATTTACCGCATCCCATCTCATATACAAGTAAATATTACTCAGTTCTTTTTCTTTAGTTTTATACGCATTTACTACGCATTTTTTCATTTTGCTTTTATTTCAATTTCAAGTTTAATCAGTCGATTCAATATTTTGTTCCCCATTCATGCTTCAAATTGTAGATTAATTTCAAACTACATTTTACGGCTTTCATGTTTCAGACTTCATATTCCACACTTGAATTTCAACAGAATTTGTTTATCTCATATACAAGTAAATATTACTCAGTTCTTTTTCTTTAGTTTTATTCGCATTTACTACGCATTTTTTCATTTTGCTTTTATTTCAATTTCAAGTTTAATCAGTCGATTCAATATTTTGTTCCCCATTCATGCTTCAAATTGTAGATTAATTTCAAACTACATTTTACGGCTTTCAGACTTCATATTCCACACTTGAATTTCAACAGAATTTGTTTACATGTATGTCTCTGTAAATATTGCTGTTGTTTCGTGTAAATGCTGTATTGGTATAATATCATAGGTATTTCAAACATATACTATAACTTCAACCGCGATTGAAAAAGAATAGATAAGTAATATGCCGATTGATTTTAGAGAAGTTTTCTCAGGTCGTCCCAAGATAACCCTTCGTCGTAACGATTTTAGTTCGATGAAGCGCAAGCAAGTCGAATAGCGGAATATAACGCCGGTCTGATGAATTTTTAGGAAGTTATCTTGGTCACCTTCTCAGGTTTCGTCAAGATAAATTTCCGCCATCGAGAAGCTTGATGAATTACGGCACATTTACCGGGTCGATTGGAAAAGTTCTCTCGGTTACCTTCTTAGGTTTCCCAGAGATAAATCTTCGCCGTCACAATTTGAGTTCTTTAAAGAATACGCACAATGAATAACCTCTCGGTTACCTTCTCAGGTTTGCTCAAGATAACTCTCCACCGCCGTTATTGGAGTTCTATAGAGCGTAAGTGCAATGAACAACGGAATATATCACGATTGATTGATTTCAAAAAAGTTATCTCGATTCCCTTCTAAGGTTTTCCAACCCTCTGCTTTCGCGATTGGATTTCGACAAAAATATTAGAATTGTAGAATATATAGCCGGTCTGATCAATTTTACAGATTTTACAGTGTTTTCTTTGTGCGGTTTCGCTGGTTCGGGTCAGTCACGGAGAGTAGCTGCGAGTTGTGCAGTCTACCCAAGCTCAAGCTCTAGGAATATAGTTCTGTCGAGTAATTGAGAGTTTGCGATTATGGAATCACATCACTTACTGCTGTTCTATTTTCCAATTTTTTTGTGTATAGTTGTATTAGTTTGGTTTTTTTTGTATTAGATGTAGTTTTTAGAATCACATCACTTACCGCAGTGAATCCTGATTCTTCTTAACCATTCCCACTAACAACTATCCCTTCCATGATAAACGCTAGGGAACCACGCTATAGAGGCGACCCTTCTGGCCTTCGGGCGGCGAATATCATACTAACATTCCTTCCCTTCCCCTGGTGACTGTAAGGACGTGGCCGGCGTCGTTATTGACCATTTAAAGCTCGAATCACCGAAAATTGCACAACGAGAATGATTTGCTAGTCCCAAGCGTCATTCTGAGTGTTCTTTGTGCAATTTGGTTGGTTCAGGTCAATCACGGAGATCAACTACGAATTGTACAGTCTACCCAAGCTCAAGCTCAAGCTCAATCCTTTCGTTTGATACCCATATTGATAGGATTTTGAAAATATATATAAATGGCGCCATCTTGTAGTAGTCATCTTGTGAAAATACAATAAATAATTGGATTAATGAAAAACTTTTGTACCAAAACCTTTTCCATTTAGTCCCGCTACTTATGACTCACCCGTTAATAAGTTCTACAATAATTTCTCTCAAAGAATTGCAAAAAAAAAAGTTCTACACCCGACATAAAAAAATTAGAAGAACAAAGTGCGAACTTGAAATTTTTAAGTGATTTTTGAAATGTTGTAACTTTGTTAAAAATCAACGCATGAAGATGCGATCATTTTCACATCATTTTGAAGCTCCACCTTTTTTTCTGAATATTTTACCTCGGTATGTGTAGCTAGAGTGGACAACAATATCAAGAAGAAATAAAGAATCGATTTATTTCTGTTTTCTTCAAACTTTATGAAGACTAACACAATTTGTTGCTAGCCAACCCAATAGCAAGTCCAATGAAACTAACCAAACATTTCCTGTAGCACCGTTCCATTCAGAGATATTTCAGTTTGAAAGAAAAATTACCTCTTCGTCTGTGATGACGAATGATTCAATAAATAATAATCGCATCGCAAACCGGAAGATAGTTTCCATTCATTTAAATTCTTCCTATCAATCGTACGAACAACGCTATATTATTTCCAATAATGATAGTTCTTTCAACATGAGGTAATTGAAGAATATAATTCTCAACTTGGGCGTTTTATTATTAAACATAAATGTTTTAACAAAATGAATTGCATTTATGAAAAAAATCTTTCAAATCTAAAAATATGAAAATATATATCTGTCTGTCTGTCTGTCTGTCTGTCTGATTCTTACGGACTCGAAAACTACTGAACCGATCGACATGAAAATTGGTATGTAGGGGTTTTTTGGGGCCGGGGAAGGTTTTCGTGATAGTTTGAGACCCCTCCCCCCTCTCTGAGGGGGGGCTGCCATACAAATGAAACACAAATGTCTGCATTGCTCGAGAATTAATCAAGCAAATGAAACCAAATTAGGCATATGGAGGTTATAGAGTGCAATGAATTTTTCTATTGTGGTTAGACATACAAATGAAAGACTAATTTCTGTATAACTCGAAAACTAATCAAGTAAATGGTGCCAAATTGGGCATGCGAAGATTCTAAGGGACACGAAACGTTTCTATGGTGAATAGACACTCCTCCTATCACACAAATTTCAGCATAACTCTAGAATTAATGAAGAAAATGGAATCAAATTTGGCATGTGAAGGTTTTAGGGGGCACGAAACGTTTCTATGGTGAATTGACTTCTCCCCTCTCTCTAAGGGGGGCTGCCACATCAATGAAATACAAATTTCTGCATTGCTCGAGAACTAATCAAGCACAATTCGGGATGTGAGGGTTTTTTGGTGAAAGAAATGTTTCTATGATGGTATGACACCCCTTCTTCCTCTGGATAGAAGAGGAGGTCCCATAAAAATGTTACACATATTTCAACCAAAAATATTCCAATCAAACATGACAATTGAAAACTTTTGGGAAAGTCTGAAGGAAAAAGATAAAATTCGGAGAATTGAATTTCCTTATGTTCTACAATTACATAGTGACAAGCGTTGTTAGTCCATTTGATGTTTGCGCTAAGGAAATGTCTCCTTTCTTTCTTTCTTTGTTTTTAAGAGGCTTTAAACTTTGCAGTTCATTCGCCTCTAAGGGAATGTCTTTATCTTCTTTTATCTATACCAATAAAAATGGATTGTCGAATATGTTGATAAGAGGAAAACTCGAGGAAGGAATTGTCCGATTTAGGGCTGTCTTTATTCTATTATATTTTCTGTATCAAGCATTTATTCCATGTAACGGAAAAACATGTTATTTGCAAGTGGTTGAAAAATCTTGAACGAGAATTGTGTCTGAAAATAATCTGATATTAAAATGATTTTTTGTAGAAGTACTAGGAATTTTATAGTAAAAGGTAAATTCAACGGGGTCGATTAGAAGATTAATCAATGAACAGTTCTGCGATTTGACCCATGAACTTGCGCAAACGTGAATGTTTGAAGGTATTGATAACAAAAAACAAATTTTGGGCGGGACTAAGTTTGCCGGGTCAGCTAGTATCTAATAAAAAGACTTTAAAAAAATAATCATCAACTTATCCATTATCCAGTAACTGATAATCATTTTATCTTTAAACAATGATTTATCATTGGCTTGACATATTGACATTATCATTGATTTTTTTTCCAATTTCAGCCTTGTTTTATCCTTTAGTGCAACTTCAATTGATTTGTTAATAGGTCAACATTGGTAAACCGCAGCCTGACATTTGAACAACTAGTCGCCCATAATAACCAAAAGCTTGGCCACCCCCGGTATGCGACCATAGCGACTAGCTGGGGAGAAGCCACGTTTTTCTGACAACCAGAAAATGGAATGAATTTCAAATAAATTATGGAATTTCTCCACATCATAAGATTCTTCCTTTCGTCCTTCAATGAACACGGAGAAGCAACTCATATTGAAACACAAAGTATTTGCTTTTCAGACAATTCATAGTTATTAAAAAGTTGATCAAATATATTATTATATCTTGTTCAAACAGAGTGGACCAAGTGTCAGAGAGTAGAAAATTGTAATTATCAAACCTTCATGATCAATCTCAAATCCAACTGCAAGTATTTTTTTTTTTCAAAATCAATCTAACCCGTTTTTCGTTGAAATATATTTTCCTTATAAAGTCACGAATTGTACTTGGTTCATTCTGACTGAATACATTACTCATTGTCAATCTTCAGTGTAAATTTCGAAAAAAAAACCTTTTCAGAATGTAATAGTGACTCCGGCTTCGAAATCAAATATCTTTCTCCAACATTTACTGTGACATTGATCGATTGATCGATTGACGTTGATAATGTTGCCGATTATCCATCGTGTTTTTGAGATATATGAAGAACATATTCAAAATATCACAGTTTAATTCTAAGATTGAGATCAATCTTCGAGTAACACAATTTTTGTTTTTTGAATTGGAAATTTGGTCCTTCCTGATATCCCAAAAACAAAAAATCCAAAAATATCTGAACGGGTATGGTATTTCGAAGACACGGATATCACTCAGAATTTAGAAAGGGGAAGGGAAGAATATTTTCTTAAGCGTATTTTTTCTATTGTAACATCAATCGTTTCGTAATATATGTTATAGCATTTTTTTTTTGCATTATAAGTTATATGATCATTAATAAAAAAAAAAGTTTACTTTCCTTGGTGTGAGATACGCATATGGAATGAGCCGCCTTGATCACGTGAGTCACCTGCAACAGTACTTCATTAGGTGTCCTTTACAAAATTTTTACGCGGACCGATCGTGTGTCTTCTTGTGGAATCAATTAAGGACAAAGTCTGCTGGCATACTTTATCGGAAACTTATCCAAACTCGTAGACGCCGCTTGCAGAACCTAGTAATGCCAGCCAACAACACGACATGCTATGCAAATTCATTGTTCGTTCGAGGTGTGGTAAACTGCAAAACATTATTTCCCGCTGTGAAGCGCTCCCCCTCGGAAGCAATTTTCAAGAGTGACTGCATATACTTTTGGAATCGAGTAAATTGAATTTAATTACAACGGATAGGATAGGATTGTTGTGCACCCCTGGCCGAGTGGTTAGCGTCTCACATTATCATGCCGGGTGTTCGGGTTCGATTCCCGTTCCGGCCGGGGGATTTTTCGTCAAAGAAATTTCCTTCGACTTGCACTGTGGTCACGCGTATTCAAGAGCTTGCCTCTCGGAATACATT
This sequence comes from Toxorhynchites rutilus septentrionalis, assembly GCF_029784135.1. Taxonomy (NCBI): domain Eukaryota; kingdom Metazoa; phylum Arthropoda; class Insecta; order Diptera; family Culicidae; genus Toxorhynchites; species Toxorhynchites rutilus. The sequence continues at coordinate 80,674,748 of NC_073746.1, forward strand.
CAAGGCGTGTTAACTGGCCTAAGAAATCTCAACCAAGTGTTAATAAATGACGCTAGTTAATACATACGTTGAGACGGCAAAAGTTCCACAAGGGAACGTTAACGCCATTCAAGAAGAAGAAGAAGGATAGGATAGGATAGGATAGATAATGATAATAATGTATGTGTCAATTTTAAAACCGGAGGTAGCAAATTTCTCATAAGATTCATATCTTAAACAAACAAACAAACAAACCGCATATATATCACATATATCAATATTTCAACGCTTTTAAAGAAAATAGACGTCAATATATATTAGGCTGTCAAAACAGTCCTGCGGTATTTCCGCGAGGTGTCGTTGAAAGCGCGTAGTTCTAGTTGTATTCATTGTATCGAGTCATACTATAGCTTGTTGGAAAGGTATTTTTGCGCGCTATAATATAGTCCTTGACAGTGTTTTGTTTGGTTAAGTCGTTCGTGAGTTATAGTGTCGCAAATATAGAGCAACATAAAGAGAAAATCCGACATATTTTACAGTACTACTATGACAAAGGCAAAAATGCATCTCAAGCTGCCAATAAAATTTGTGCAGTTTATGGACCCGATACAGTTTCCATTTCCACCGCACAACGATGGTTTCAATGTTTTCGTTCTGGTGTAGAGGTCGTCGAAGATGCGCCACGCTCCGGAAGGCCTGTCGTCGAAAATTGCGACAAAATCGCTGAATTAGTCGAGAAAGACCGGCATAGTAGCAGCCGTAGCATCGGCCAAGAGTTGGGGATAAGTCATCAAACCGTTATTAACCATTTGAAGAAGCTTGGATTTACAAAGAAGCTCGATGTATGGGTGCCACACACGTTGACGCAAAAAAAACATCTTTGACCGTATCGACGCATGTGAATCGCTGCTGAATCGCAACAAAATCGACCCGTTTCTAAAGCGGATGGTGACTGGCGATGAAAAGTAGGTCACTTACGACAACGTGAAGCGCATACGGTCGTGGTCGAAGCCCGCTGAAGCGGCTCAGACGGTGGCCAAGCCCTCATTAACGGCCAGGAAGGTTCTGCTGTGTGTTTGGTGGGATTGTCAAGGAATAATCTATTATGAGCTGCTTCCCTAAGGCCAAACGCTCAATTCGGACCTGTACTGCCAACAACTGGAACGCTTGAAGGTAGCACTCATGAAGAAGAGGCCATCTTTGATAAACAGAGGCCGCATTGTCTTCCATCAGGACAACGCCAGGCCACACACTTCTTTGGTGACGCGCCAGAAGCTCCGGGAGCTCGGATGGGAGGTTCTTTTGCATCCGCCGTATAGTCCGGACCTTGCACCAAGTGACTACCTCCTGTTTTTGTCCATAGCGAACGAGCTAGGTAGTCAGAAGTTAGCCAAAAAAGAGGCCTGTGAAAATTGGCTATCCGAGATTTTTTGCCAATAAGGAAGCGAGCTTCTATAACAGGGATATTATGAAGTTGGCATCTCGTTGGGAACAGGTCATAGAACAAAACGGCGCATATTTGACTTAAAACAGATGATTGTAACTAATTTTATGAACAAATGAAAATTCAAAAAAAATACCGCAGGACTTTTTTGACAGCCTAATATTTACCTCGATCAATGCATAAAAGTCATTACAAGAGATGGAATAAAAATGCAGACATTTTTGTAATTTCCCACATATAATTCAAAATGCGTCAAAATGACGCGTCCCGTAAACCTAGTGTTAATGAAACAATTATCAAGCCGTTATTATTCGTTATATATTTATTATTCGGAATCAGGGATATCAGATTTTTTTCTTCATTGTAGCAACATTTGTTCTGAAGATATTTATTAGCTATTTGTATGAAAAAAATAATTGATGGTAGTAAGGTTTCTGTCTGATTGCACAAAAATTTGCACCACTTTTGCAGAAAATGTGCAGTTTACATTTTATTAGAAATTTCAACCCAATACAATTTTTTTAGTAAAATGTAAACTGCATCTCATTCTCCTGCTTACGAGCAGATTGATTGGAATTTTTTCACTTCACATTCATTTTTTCACAAATTTCATTCGCTGCAAACCTTGCAAAAGTCAATTAGATGATCAATCTTTTCAAGGTCCAAAGATTCAACTCACGATCGTTTACTCAGCAGGCCCGCAACTATATCCAAACTTTTGGGTGAAAATATTTAAATTGCTGTTGTTGCAGTCCTAATGTTTTTTTTCTGAAAATGTATGACATTATATATGTCATATTCGACATTCAGGGTTTTCTAATTTTTTCAGGTATTTTTTTACATTTTTGAGCTATATACAATCGACAAAAAAAAATTAAACCAAGCGCAACATCGAGTTTTTTAGAAATTTTTAAAGGTTGTAGCCCTGTTTGTGAATATATGTGCAATTTACACAAAAAATAACATAAAACACACTATTGTTATGTTTAAAAACGTAAACGATTTATACGAGCTTCGGTTACAGCTTTAGTGGTTCCAAAAATTACACGATTATTGCATACAGTTTTGGTATTACAAGCAAATCACCAAATTATTTGCTGAAATACGAAGGAATAGAGTTTTGATTTAGTTACTCGATTAACCACATATAAAGGATCCGAACAACCCTTGGCTATCGCCGAACAGAAACACTAAACTCCCATCCCAATTTCAGCTAATCTTAAACTAATCAATAGGACTAGCAGCAGCAGAAAATAACCTACGAGCACGAGAAACGTGCACGCAGACGTTTTGGCAGCAACGTTATTACTGCATCCCGGGAACGTGTGCAGATATGAAATAAATTAGTTTACACATTCTGCACTACTTCACCGCAACTAAATAATGAAGCCGTACGTTGTGAATCACATGGAACCGATCAACACAGTATTCGCATCACTTTAGAATTATACAGTGACTCAAATCCGTAATCGTGCCTCACCATTCAGATCACTTTTCCCTTCTATTGAAAGTGGAAAACAAGCTTTCGGAACATTCTATTTAGATAAAATCATAGTGTCATATGAGAGTTGAAAGGTTTGCTATCTGTTTTCAAAATAATGGTTTGTATTTCTCTGAAAATGGCGAATGTGTGTGCCAATGTATGCAAATTGACTCAAACTCATAATCGTACGCTGGTTGAAATCTGGTTGAAAGGCGTTGGCCAATTTCCTAATTCCATCATTAGTATGGTCTCCCTTATTCATTTCAACTATCTTTAGCTGTTTTTAGCCTTATCTACGAGTTTTTTGGTGTATTCGGAAGGACTATTCATTTTTTTCATTAAGTGTTTTTAAAAACAATAATTTCCAGAAATCTCATGATTTCTGAATTTCCTACACAGATAACTTCCTTAGTTTTTTACTGGTATTGATGTCGGAAGGTTGTGGAGGAATATTGATAACTTTTGAGTAATTGTAATGTAACCATGTGCGAACTTTATATATCTTGATCTCTGGGCCATTGTGTTGGCAAAACATGAATCCTCGATTCCATTTTGTTGACACTTTGCTTAATAGTTTCCTTCAGGATGTTCAAGTAAACATTCTGATCCAACACACCATTGATGATAATCTAATTGCTCATACATTCACACTAATGATGGAATTCGGCCAACCCGTTCGAAATCGAGTTGAGATTTCAACCAGCGTACGATTATGAGTTTGAGTCAATTTTCATACATTAGCACACACATTCGCCATTTTTAGAGAAATAAAAACCATTACTCTGAAAACAGATAGCAAACCTTTTAACTCTCATATGACACTATGATTTTATCTAAATAGAATGTTCAGAAAGTTTGTTTTTGATTTTCAAAAGAAGAGAAAAGAGATCTGCATGGTGGGGTACGATTACGGATTTGAGTCACTGTATATGCCACCAGCAACGGAACATATCGGGCAACAGTAATCACGCGGCCCACGCTCTCTGGTCCATGTTATGAGATTAGCAGTGAATTAGATTTATGATCCGAATGTGGGAATTACGAACTCGATGGAACTGTAAACTACTTCTAATAATATGGTTACATCATGTATCCGAACATCAGACTACGGTCTCTTGATTCGATATCGAAATTGTTTTTGGTTTCACATTATGCCACACCTAACAGTTTCCATCGAGAACTGTTACTACATATGGAGAAAGGCTTATTGACTTCCATCCTCCAGGAAATTGAAATCACTTTCATTCCGAAGAGTGGAAAACTGACAGAAAGAAATACGACGTTAAACTATTTACAGATCTCAAACGGCAGGTATTGCTGCCATGTGAACGCTAGTCCTTCGACGGGAAACATTTTTTTTTCTCAGACGACAGAAAAAAAAATACCGTTGCTTTCTCAAGTAGTGAACAAAAGATGTCGTTCAGCTGACTGTTCAAAGTACTGCAGTATATGTAATGATCAGAATGGGAAACAGTTCTTTTTTGCAGCTCAAAATCAGACCAATTCCAACGAACATGATATGTTTTTTTTTCAACTCTCTCGTCTGATCCTGTTTTACATACCTACACGGAGCGATTCCAACCGCGTTTCGAATTAACTTGTAGCATTCGAGTGTTATGTGCAGAGATTTTTCTTTTAAGCCTTTCCATTTTAAGATCAGTTTCAAGTTTGCACGAAAAAATGCTTGGGGTTAATTTTGTCTTAATGGTTCGTTTGAGGGAATGCCAACGTAATGAGACGCCTTATGCAGAGCAATTTTTGCTCGATTTCAAAGCACGGCAGAAATTGTTTTGGGTGTATGAGATTTTTTTTTTCATTACTCGAATTACTCCTTTTTCCGGTAGCGGTTTGGAATTCTTCCGAAGGGAATTAGGCTACACGATTCCGTACAGGAATCGTGTAGCCTAATACGACGCTACGACAGAAGAGACATTCTTTCTTGTGGTGTTTTAATTAAAACTTCGACCATTCGGGTGCGATGATATGCTACATGGGGAGTACAACCAGTGCCGGAGAAGTTCGCTTACTGCAGCATTTCTGGAAAGTCATGTATGCACGATTTGAATGGCTTCTGAGAAACTACTGTCAGTGGAAACTGCGAGTGAACAATCCGGAAGCCTTCTTTGAAAACATGCGATTTTGAAGCATTTTTTTTCCTTTCTTTATTAAAGAGATTTTCATCCGTAGGCTGGTTCATCTCTAAATTTGAAACAAATTTAATATTCAGATTTTTTGATATATTTTTCAACCTGTACACAAATACATCTATATACAATTAATATTTATTTGGAAACTAATTATTTATTACGCTGTAAATATTATAATGGCTCCAATTGTTGAATGGTTATTATGGCACATAATATCCAAAACTTTGGTTTTGATTTCCCCTCTGGCTGGAGGATTTTTTACTGTCAAAAGGAGTTCCTCAGGCTTGCATTGGTACGGACGTAACGTAATGCTTCCGAATCCAGACGGCTTTCAGATCTATTGAACATGCCAAAACATCATTGGCATGTTCAATATATCTAACTGACATATTCTATTGAGACAATTTAGTGTAGTGTCAGGCATAGTACTTAGCTGTTGACAAAAGAAATGTAAAAAATCGCAACAAATATCCGTGTTTCACAAACCTACGTAGAGTCGAGTAATTTAACAATACAACAAAGAAGCTGCCCTCAAGAAATGTATTTATACAATCTACTGAAGTTAGTCTTGTTGCCCAGATAACCGTAACTTGAATGAGCGATGGTAAGTAGATTGATATTTAATCCCTAGAAAGCATTTAAATGCTTCCAAAAACGATGATGCGAGATGTCCTGGATAAAAAAAAACTCATTCAGATGATGATTCTAAATCCGGTTTGATCAAAAGTTCGCCTTGATTTTTTTTTTAATTTCAATAGTTTGAAGCAAGGATTTTAGATCTGAGAAACAGCAAAACCCTTCGGTACACCAAAAAGTACACTGAATGTTCGGATTATGGAACGCTACTCACATCTTCAAATATACCCTCAACAATTACCAAAATATCCGAACACTTCACTTTACTACTGACATCCGAAAAAAATCACGATTTTTTTTTTGAATTTTTTGACTTTCCCTACCGAGGTCCCCCCTTAAGGGGTATTCTAGTTTAGAAAATTTGAAGAACATCGATATTTTTTTTTCTTTATACTTTTGAAGCCTATGCACTAAGAAGTGTTTTTTAAATTCCCGTTATTTACCGAGTTATAACCATTTTAATGATGCGGTATCTAATCTAATACAGCCTTAACTCAACATTTCAAACGCGTTTTTCTCGAAATTTGTTTATTCAAGCTGGCGTACATGATATTTCAAGTTTTACAGACCCTATTCACTTCAAATTTATATGAATACAACCTCTCTATCGCATGAAACAATAATAAATTATACTTTTTTTCATTTTACTATTTGCCTTTTTTTAAATTGTAAATGTTATGGAAAATTTGCACAATCTATTCAGAACTTCATAAATTCGTGCCTCAACATTAGATGTGTCCGGACCAGCGTTACCGTATCAACAGAATAACCTGTATTTATACAGATTTTTCAGACTTTTTGAAACCAAGAATCAACAGATACAGATTACAGATTTTTTAGGTTTCCATACAGATTTACAGATTTTTCAAAATAACGATCCAATATTAGTTATGGCTTGATCACAATAATATTTTTTCCCAACTCACCAATTTTATTCCTAAAGCATACGAATCAGTCTGAATGAGAGTCATTTTGGCATTCATGTTTACCGTGTAATACTGCTTTCTCATGTTCAATCTAAGGCGAAAAGTTGCCAAAGTCTGCGTCATCAGCTAGATTTACAATAGATAAATATCACTGTTTATCGTTTTCCTACTAAAGCACAGTAAATGCGAATTTTTACGTGGTTACCATCAACATCGTCGAATTCATAATTACTATGCCAACCAATGTTACTAAAGCTAAGATTACGCTTCTAAACGTAACGTACGTATAACTCATCATCACAAGAGAACGGATGATCAGATTTGAGTCGTCTATATATTGTTGTGTCTGTCTCCACTCGAATTAGAATGATAGAATGCTTTGAAGAATATTTTAAAAAATGAAAATTTAAAAAAGAATGGGCTACGCATATGTACTACAGCGGAAAGTAAAATCGAAAAAAATGATAACGCATTTGTTATACAATGATAAGTTTGTCCGATTGGAGTTAATTTATTCAATTGAAATTGATTTTGACGACATTGATATTTATGTTTCGCCATTTTGTAAATATTAATGGATTTTCAGGTGGTAAATGAAAATTAGTCATCAAAATGTGGTTATCAAATTCGAGTAAAGATTGTCCGATTTGAGCTGAGATCCCTTCGTAGATCAATGTAATGGAGAGAAAAATTGATTTTTTTAATTTTTTGAAGAAAACAGGGAAAAAAACTGAACAATTTGAAACTGCTCTCGAGCTTGGTAATCTGATAGAATTAATTGCAAATTATAGATTGATTTTTATTTTCTGTTATAGAATTTTAGACTTTAAAATTCATTTGTGTCTAGCAGTAACACATGCCAATTGAGAGATTGAGCAATTAATTTTCTGGAATTCAAGCCACGAACGTTCGAACGTGAATGTTCAGAAGTATTGATATCAAAAAATCAAATTTGGGCAAGACAAAGTTAGCCGGGTCAGCTAAATCTATATATATAAAAATGGAGTGATGTCTGTCTGTCTGTCTGATTCTTATAGACTCGGAAACTACTGAACCGATCGACATGAAAATTGGTATGTAGGAGTTTTTGGGGCCGGGGAAGGTTTTCGTGATATTTTGAGACCCCTCCCCCCCTCTCTAAGGGGGGGCTGCCATACAAATGAAACACAAATTTCTGCATTACTCGGAAATTAACCAAGCAAACGAAACCAAAGTTGGCATGTGAAAGTTTTAGGGTGCAATAAATGTTTCTATGGTGATAAGATACTCCTTCCCTCTCTCTTAGAGGGGGCTGCCATACAAATGAAACACAATTTTTTGCATTACTCGGAAATTAATCAAGCAAACGAAACCAAAGTTGGCATGTGCAAGTTTTAGGGTGCAATAAATGTTTCTATGATGGTTAGACAGTCCTTCCCCCACTCAAAGGGGGGGCTGCCATACAAATGAAACACAAATTTCTGCATTACTCGAGAATTAATCAAGCAAATGAAACCAAATTTGGCATGTGGAGGTTTTAGGATGCAATAAATGTTTCTATGGTGTTAAGATACTCCTTCCCCCTCTCTTAGAGGGGGCTGCCGTACAAATGAAACACAAATTTTTGCATTACCCGAAAATTAATCAAGCAAATTAAACCAAATTAGGCATATGGAAACTTTAGGGTGCAATGAATGTTTCTATGGTGGTCAGATACCCCTCCCCCTCTCTTAGGGGTGGCTGCCATACAAATAAAACACAAATTTTTGCATTACTCGAGAATTAATCAAGTAAATGGGCGGGACGAAGTTTGCCGGGTTAGCTAGTTAATTTATAAATTTAACACTTTGCGGTGGTCTTGAATTTCTATATGTATGTCGTACTGATCGCAATTAAAGGGTGTGTCACATCAAATTGCATCACGGAAAAAACGCTGTAGAAATTCGCCCAGTAGACCGATCCTTTTGAAAATTTTAGACAGTAAAATAAAAACTATTAAACAACTTTTGGCATTTTATTTTTATTCATACTTCGAGCCCAAGCCCGTATGCTCGCACCTTCCTCTTTACCCCGTCCATAAGGTTCTGTACAATGTCAGGTTGTAGTTTTTTTTGAACAGAAATCCATTTTCTCTTGAAGTCCGCCTCCGATTTGACAACTTTTGGGTTCTTCCAGAGGGCCTGCTTCATAATCGCCCAATATTTCTCTATTGGGCGAAGCTCCGGCGCGTTGGGCGGGTTCATTTCCTTTGGCACGAAGGTGACCCCGTTGGCTTCGTACCACTCCAACACGTCCTTTGAATAGTGGCACGAAGCGAGATCCGGCCAGAAGATGGTCGGGCCCTCGTGCTGCTTCAATAGTGGTAGTAAGCGCTTCTGTAGGCACTCCTTAAGGTAAATCTGCCCGTTTACCGTGCCGGTCATCACGAAGGGGGCGCTCCGCTTTCCGCAAGAGCAGATCGCTTGCCACACCATGTACTTTTTGGCAAACTTGGATAGTTTCTGCTTGCGAATCTCCCCCGGAACGCTGAATTTGTCTCCTGCGGAGAAGAACAACAGGCCCGGCAGCTGACGAAAGTCCGCTTTGACGTAGGTTTCGTCGTCCATTACCAGGCAATGCGGCTTCGTCAGCATTTCGGTGTACAGCTTCCGGGCTCGCGTCTTCCCCACCATGTTTTGCCTTTCGTCGCGGTTAGGAGCCTTCTGAACCTTGTATGTACGCAGGCTCTCTCGCTGCTTGGTCCGCTGGACGAATGAACTTGACAAATTCAGCTTATTGGCGACATCCCGGACCGAACTTCTCGGATCACGTCTAAACTTCAGTGATCTTTTTCACTGACGGAGCATCCATTTTTGCCGTTCTTCACCTTCCGGTCGATGGTTAGGTTCTCGAAGTATCGTTTTAGCACTCTGCTGACCGTGGATTGGACGATTCCCAGCATCTTACCGATGTCCCGATGTGACAACTCCGGATTCTCGAAATGAGTGCACAGGATTAATTCACGACGCTCTTTTTCGTTCGACGACATTTTTCCAAATTTACGAAAAATTGACAGTGAAGCTTGGCCAATGTGATCTATACACTCTTATCTGATTATAAGCGAAAGCTGAAGATATAATTCCTAAAAATTAAATTTCTACAGCGTTTTTTCCGTGATGCAATTTGATGTGACACACCCTTTATATTTACTTGAAGAAGCAGTGATATATAACTTTGTAAGATGAACAAGATTTCTTTTGTTTTTGTAAACTTCTGATAAGTATTTACTAAACAATGTTTTTATGTTTATGGTTAAAAAATATGTAGTATAATTTTTTTTCGCGTGATATCTGTCGCATGTATCACCGAAATAATTAGTTTGCCGCCTTTCGCCTTTTACAAAACAATGCTGTTTACATATATACAGTGCCACAATACATGGAGTTTTCCATTAATCCTTTTCCCCGAGCACGAATGACAACTTTTGTTTATACTGAGTACCGTTATCTATTATTCATAGTAGCACCGTTTTGGCTCGTGAATAAGTTCACAAGACATAAAAATTCGGTTAAAAAAAGTGTCAACTGATACATTGTTGCATAAATTTTAATATTAGTATACTTCTTTGCTGTGGTGGCTGAGAGCAGACAAATGACCGCAAAGAGTTAATACAGATTTCGATACAGATTCTCTGAGAAAAAACACAGATAAAAAAATTTTTTTGAGACCAAAAACACAGATTTTCTTATGACAACCCTGGTCCGGACTTCGATACATTACAGTATATTGAACTCGACATTCTGAATACATTGAAGCCGTGTTATTTAGCAACTACGATCCAATTAAAATATGACGCTAAAGTCATGCGCTAGAATGCGAAGAGAAGGTATCTCTAGGATTTTTGTTTTCATTCAGAAAAAAATAAAAACCCCCATTTTTCAATTTAAGTTAAACATGTTCATACTGGTACTCGAAACTCCCATATCTCTGAAAGGTTCATAATATATGTAGATAATTTCACTTAGGTAGTTCAAAAATTGACATTCCAAAATGCTCTTTTTTGTTTTATCATATCGGTTTTATTTTTTCTGTGATTCTTACTCATTTTCAACCGTTTTTGATACTTCAATAAAATCAAGTACTCTTAACGATTTCTTTTATTGTTGATTCCTTCAGCATATGCTTCCACCTACGGTTATTTACCAAAATGATCAATAGAACATACAAGATGCGTTACATATTAACCCTCGGAATATAGATTCCGCAAATCATAGGTATCGGGTTACTCTTTTTTTCCGGTAGCAGTTTGGAGTTCTTCATGAGTCTGATACCAAAATGTCGGTTATATAACATTTACACGAATACTATTCACCTGATATAACCAATAAATAAAAAGATGTGTCATAATGAATACAATGCATTCCAATTCAACAAACACATGATGCAAGACATAAAATTTCAAAGGCGAAACTTCAATTGAAACAATTGAAACCGTTGCTTTTATACATTCTGTCAAATATACTTCGGGAATTTGTGTTTTAGAAGAAAATGCTTTATGTATTAAAACTGCTTATGCTCATTGCAAGCATTCATAAATCGGCCCTTTTCAGGGCTACCAAATGTTTGTTAGAAAGAGTTCATTTTTCATTTTTTTTTTTATAACATCAGTCTGCGGCCGGGAGTATCGCAGCAGTTGCTCTGTCGTCAAACCAATCTACAAAATTACCTAGGTTGGCAAACGAATATCACATGAAAATTTTATGGTTGTTAAATACGATATTTTCAGGCGCGAACGGTATCAAACCGTGTGCTGCTTCTGTTTTGATATACCACTACTTTTGCGATGCCTGCTGCGAATAACCAGTGGCCCGTAAATCACTCGCTCGGAATGCAAATGCAGTGCAGCGGAATGAAAATAGTTCAACGTAAGATCTGCGTTTGCACCGGGTGGTATAGAAGAAATCCCGATTTGTATTCTGTCTTAGCTTCATCAAGCCAGCAGGCAACAACCACACACAGATGTTTTGTCGGAGTTCTTTTCAGTCCGGGATAGATATATTACCTAAATTCAATCTCATTAATTCATGCGATACAGAAGCAATCATCCAAATTGATTCAAGCCTTTATATATAACATGATACTCTAGAATTATAGTATTGATTATGTAACCATGTTACAGTCGCTATAAATCAATGTAGGCGCATGCCAGTCTAGTCGAGTAGAAATATTGAATGAAGAATCGAATTGAATTAACTATAGAAAATCATAACTCAAAAACGAAACAAACGCCTCTCTGATTTTTGGACAAGTTATGTAGAAAAGCCTGAGCCTTCAAAAAAACTAAAAAATATAGTGCCCTCTATTTTTTATCCATGTGAACCATAAAAAAAAACAAATTCAATCAATAATTGCGAAAACAAAATCCAAATTTTTTGAACCGCAGTATTTTTTTTCAAAAAGGCTAGCCTTAGCCTTACTAGACTATTGACTTTAATTTGATATGTCAATCATCTAAATCGGCTTAATAGTTCAAAAGTTAAGAAAAAATTCAAAATCAAAAAAGACATTTTCGAATCACAACATCATGAAGTTTGTAATGTATGCGTCTACACTGTGTTTGCCATAAAACAGCCACTCTCATCATCTCATCACAGCCAAAAATCCCATCATTTTGACCGCATATTCCTTAGTAAAATGCTAAGAAGCAAGCATCAATGGGACACACTATTTTCAAACTAAACTTTCCGACAAAGGAACAATGTTTCGCATGGAATCGAGTACCAAAATCAACAAAGGAGAGATTTCTGATTTTAAAAAATCATATTAGAGCCTTTAAAAATAAGATATGTTTTACGAAAAAAAATTTTTTTTAATTAACTTGAAATAATTTTCAACAACCTCTGCAATGCAACCATTTACCCCTTCCTCTATTATCCCCAAATGCCTGTCGTTTATTGATGTTTCCTCATTTTGTAGCTTCATGGTTTAAGATACCTTAAGGATTATATTGCTTAAATGATAATTATATACTTGATTTCAAGTTATTTGTTGTTCAAAGTAATAAAATAATTTCAGGTTATCCACAGAGCTTGAACCTTGATTCTTAATTGTTGTTTCATAATTTATATAATCTATTTTGTCATTATCCTTTTGTACCAAATTCGCTTTCGAATTTGCAGCTTCTTTTGCATTTTTCAGTTCTTCAAGTTGTTCTTTCTGCTTTCAAGTTATCTGCTTCATGCTGTTCTTCTTGTTTCCTCAACTAAGATGATGTTTGGATTTTTTTTTCTTTCCGTTTCAAATCAGTTTTCCTTTCGTTTTCCTCAAGTTTTTGGCGTTTCATCATTTTAATCAACTTTTCCGCAGGTTCTACGTCTGTATTCAACATATCCCAGGACTCACTTGTGGCCATTGCAGGAGCAACGTGAGGTTCCATTGAAACTATTACCTTGAGTTCATCAGTAACCAGGATACACGGTAGCATAGGGAAAAATCCACGTTTTCTCTGTTAGATGTTTATCCTGTTAAACATTGTCCACTAATTATTCAGTTTTGCTCATATCTATCTGTTGGTCACGTGTATTTTTTATACAACATTTCAAAATATTGTGGTGCGTTATATGAATCTACGCTTTGCATCTGTAATAACCCTGTGTCACCAACTTCAACTGTCCGAAATATGAATCGTAGGAAAAAAGTTCGATTCAAATTTCGGACATTTTATCTTGTAATTTTTTTTGAAGAAAAATTCATTACACTTGATTATTTTTAATAGTCAACTGCGAAACACTCACCAAGCAATAACAGTAGTCTGATAACGATGATGAGAACTAATGAAACACGAGAGAAACTTGAATATTAATGTACGGTTAAACTCTACATACTCACGCTAAGCGAACGCCAAACACAAAGGATAATGAGTAATGGTGTTAGATTTGTACCTATTGTGTTATAATTCGAATGCAATTCTCATATAAAATGGTAGTGAAACCAAGGAATTACTCTAAATAATCAATTGGAATATTAATTCTATAGTTATATCATCAGAGCATTAAGCATTTCAAGATATTATTGCAAAGTGTCCGAAATATGAAGCTGTCCGAAATATGATTCAGAACGGTACTAAAATCACGGAAGGAAATTGGGGGTTTTGCAGTTCAATATTCTGTTTTCGACCTAATCGGTCAAATGTTGCACAGAAAAAGTGTTTTCTAATGTCTTCTGCTGGGATAAAAACAGAACGACAAGTTGAACATTTTTTGTAGTGCGAATAAGATAGGTAATGTTATACAATACTATCTTCTGTATCTTCGTTTGTCTGTGCAGCAATTGAAATTCAAACAAACAAAGAGGAGGAAGAAAGGCATGAACTGGTTTCTCTCAATAACTATTCATTGCCTATTTCAACTTCCAGTACGACTGAGATTATTTGAATTTTGCTTTCAGTTTTTTTATTAATTGATATCCAGTCTCAAATAATCAAGATTGATACTTACTGAATCATCCATGTAAATGAATGCTTCAATTTTACAAAAACAACAATTTCATGAAGAAAGGATCTACAAAAAAACATTCCATATTCACCAACCATCAGTATTCATTTCTTTCCGAAAAATTTTACACACATATTCGATTTAAAAATTTTTGGTACAAATAAACCGAGATGTTAAAACAAAAGAGATCCAGCTTATTTTATTTTTTTAGAAATTTAATTTTTCATTTTATTTTTCGGAAATTCTTTCAAAATATCAAAACATCGGGAACGTTATTCTTTCCTTTTTGGAGATAAGAATGATACCATGCGTTTCCATTGATTCTCAAATAAAAGGAGACGCAAGGTTTTTTTATCTCGTCATTCAATGGAGGTTGAACTTTGTAGACAACATTTACTATTCAATATTTGTGTCATTTTGAAGTCGAACTGACAACATAAACACATGCCAATGTTTTATAATGTGGGTTTCTTGAGGAACAGTACTACAAACCATCAGAAGTATAAAAATAAAAAGTAAAAAATTAAATTAATGAAAAATATGTAAAAAAAACTCTGAACATTCCGCTGAGACAAACCAGCCCAGGAGACTGAAAGTCTCAAAAATAAAGAATTTTAAGAAAAACTGACACGAAAAAGCATTCTGAAAAAAAAACGAAAAGCTGGGGTCACAATTCTATGAGAATTGCTATCAATGCTTGACAATACTTGACCTTTTCAATAGTCCAAAAGTTTTTTTCGAAAAATTCGGTTTTTATTATTGTACCAGGTGCATAGGAATATGTCGATGAATGTAAAAACCGCGTTCAAAATCTTTAATTTTTGGTTACAGTTTTCACATTTTCATGTTAAATTCCTTACCTACCATTCAAAACTACGGTGAAACAATTTTCAGTATGATTAACATATTCAAATCTTTAAACCTTGAATTTAACAATTGCAGTATTACTAGAGAAGTAAAAACAAAGTCGTAAAAGTTTATTAAAGATAAGGTATAATTTCTAAGTATCCGATGAAAGAGAATATACACATTAAAGTTGCAAATCCGTGGCACCGCTAACAATATTAACTTCCTGTCCATGGATCCATGCTGACACACATACACCAAATGTACATAGAAAGTTGGGCTTTGTCCACAGCATCACGTTCGGTAGAGATGTACAATTACCATATATAAGTAACAACTTGTATTCTCCGTTGGTTAGTGTCTCAAATTAAAGATTGATCACCCGGTTTATAATTTCAACAAACTAAGATATTCAAGAATCGCGACAATGATGTGCATCCCTTTCCATCATGACACTCATAAGAAAGACAATTACCATTTTGCATTACATTACATCACTTTCTGCGAGTCACATTATCATTTCGGTGTCATTATCGTTTGCGGCCAGATAAACCACTAGTTTTGCGTCTAACATGGATATTCTCAAAACAGCTCCAATGTATTGTCGGGAAATGCATTCGAACCATGTGCTTACTACATGTTTTCGCTGAAGAATTGTTACGAAACGACCGCGCTCTAAACTGTATCTATACGAGGACGAACTCTTGCTCTGCACTTCATCGTTCAACATCAAAATCATGCTGCTATAATCTTCGCCCACCACCAAATACGAGGTGTAATTGACTGAATACAGAACCACGTCCCACAGTCAGCGGGAGATTCCTCGTTGGCGATGGCTGAAAAGGCAAGTGGCATATGGCACTCAGTAGAGTCCACAAGATCGCTTCTGTTTTTCATTCATCGTGTTGTTGTTGTTGTTTTCTTCCATTTGAGAGATGCAGTAATTGAGCGAATGGAATTGCTTTCTTCTATTGATTTAAGAATAACACGGGTGTGTGGGACAACGTGAAGTGTTTAGTGGTATTTGAAATTTTCCAAATTTGTTATTCCCCTGATACATCAACATTCGATGGATGGGAAAAAAAGATACGAAATGTTTCCACTCAAGAAAATTGCAATACTTACAAAATAGTAAAAATTACAACATTGGCGGTGATTATATAACAGAGCAAATTGTCCATGTACCGAGAATTTCGTTCTGCTAATCCGTCCCACTCCCAATGAGTTTTTGTTTTCATAGAAAGCAGTGTTGTGTTGAGCATCTGCAGTTCCTAGAGAGGAAGTTTTCAAATTGTCTGGTATGATCGAAAATGAGTCCCAGACGAAGCACATCGATCCGCTGTTAGAGAAACGAGAAATGACACAAGGTTTGATTGTTTTATGGAATCATTGATACTTCATTTCACATTTACCACCTCCAGCGTTGGAGGCAGCTGCAACAATTGCAACAAATTGAAACAAAACAAAAGCAAAATTCACTTTACAGCTACGCTCCAGAGGAAGTCGGAATAAATCATTAAACTTGTTCAATTTATTATATTTTTTTTTTCTTTATTATAGTGATTTTCAACACATTTCGGCTGGTTCGTCACTTTTACTTCCATTTTTGGAAGAATGTCGGGAGTGAGAATTGAACTCGTGATCTCTGCGTGAGAGGTATGGATGTTACCGCTACTCCAGATCGCCTCCTCAATTTATTATATTGTCTCCGCGAAATTCGCAGTATAGTAACCACGGAAATAGCCTCAATCAGTGTTATCTCGTTCGCGTTTCGCAACGCAACTGCTGATCTTTTTTTTTTGCATTTCCAGCTGTGAATATTCCCAACCACAACCACTACGTTCCTAAATTTCAAATTTATAAGTTTTTTAATCTAACGAAAGTTTAAAGTCCGTTTGGGTTGGAGGAAATATGAGTTTTTCACAGCATTTGGGAATTTTTCGACTCAAGTGTAACTTTTGAAAAAGGCGTATCGGTTATAGAAATCTTTGATTTGCAATATCTAAAATACATATTTTTTATTTCATTTTTTTATTTTTTCAAATAAAATAGAAGTCATGTAGAAAATTTAAAATATGGATACAAGATGGTAAAACTATTGTTGGCGAACTTTATGGAACATCGAATTTTTATGAATTTTCGAAACTCCGAATTTTTATATATTAACAATCATTTTTATCCACAAATTATGAATCCTGATGAGATTTAACATAAAAAATCCTTTTATCAATCTTCTAAATGCAGCCATTCTGGAGATATTTGAAAAAAAAATACATTTCTAATTTATTGTCTTTTTCAATTTCAATTTTTGTTTAATTATATTAGGCTGTCAGAAAAGCCCTGCGGTATTTCCGCGAGGTGTCGTAGTAAGCGCGTAGTTCTAGTTGTATTCATTGTATCGAGTCATACTATAGCTTGTTGGAAAGGTATTTTTACGCGCTATAATATAGTCCTTGACAATGTTTTGTTTGGTTAAGTCGTTCGTGAGTTATAGGGTCGCAAATATGGAGCAAAATAAAGAGAAAATCCGACATATTTTACAGTACTAATATGACAAAGGCAAAAATGCATCTCAAGCTGCCAATAAAATTTGTGCAGTTTATGGACCCGATACAGTTTCCATTTCCACCGCACAACGATGGTTTCAACGTTTTCGTTCTGGTGTAGAGGTCGTCGAAGATGCGCCACGCTCCGGAAGGCCTGTCGTCGAAAATTGCGACAAAATCGCTGAATTAGTCGAGAAAGACCGGCATAGTAGCAGCCGTAGCATCGGCCAAGAGCTGGGGATAAGTCATCATACCGTTATTAACCATTTGAAGAAGCTTGGATTCACAGAGAAGCTCGATGTATGGGTGCCACACACGTTGACGCAAAAAAACATCTTTGACCGTATCGACGCATGTGAATCGCTGCTGAATCGCAACAAAATCGACCCGTTTCTGAAGCTCAGACGGTGGCCAAGCCCTCATTAACGGCCAGGAAGGTTCTGCTGTGTGTTTGGTGGGATTGTCAAGGAATAATCTATTATGAGCTGCTTCCCTATGGCCAAACGCTCAATTCGGACCTGTACTGCCAACAACTGGACCGCTTGAAGGTAGCACTCATGAAGAAGAGGCCATCTGTGATAAACAGGACAACGCCAGGCCACTCACTTCTTTGGTGACACGCCAGAAGCTCCGGGAGCTCAGATGGGAGGTTCTTTTGCATCCGCCGTATATTTAGTCCGGACCTTGCACCAAGTGACTACCACCTGTTTTTGTCCATGGCGAACGAGCTAGGTAGTCAGAAGTTAGCCACAAAAGAGGCCCGTGAAAATTGGCTATCCGATTTTTTTGCCAATAAGGAAGCGAGCTTCTATAACAGGGGTATTATGAAGTTGGCATCTCGTTGGGAACAAGTCATCGAACAAAACGGCTCATATTTGACTTAAAACAGATGATTGTAACTAATTTTATGAACAAATGAAAATTCAAAAAAAATACCGCAGGACTTTTTTGACAGCTCAATATATGTATTTAATTTTTTCATATAAAAAAGAAGTCATGTAGAAAATTTAAGAATGCGTCTAAGATGGTTGAACTATTTGTGGCGAATTTTTGTATGTTAACAATCGTTTTTAGATACAAACCATGAGTCCTGATGTGGTTGAAATAAAAATAAAGCACTGTATCAATCTCCTTCTAAATGCAACCATTCTCGAGATATTTAAAAAAATATTTCTGATTTATTGTTCACATATTTTTTACCATAATGATGTATTTGGAAAAGTTATTTGAAATTATAAGCAAATTCATAAAATTTCATGAAAATATTAAAAGATTAACTATAAAAAAGACAATAAATTAGAAAAAAATTAATATCTCGATACAAATTTTGTGGAGTTTACGTCAAGAATGCTTTGTAAGTGAACGCAAGATGCGAGAGTTTGAAAACAGTACGAATTTGCTCTCTAAGAATTTTTGACATTTATAGGTATACACTCGACCCTAAAATTTCAATAAGTTACCCTATACGAAAGGTTCACCACCTCGGAAAAAAAACCGTTATGCCGAATTTCAGCTCAATCGTACTCAAATTTAAGACATTTGGCACCAAACTTTTTTTTTAAAAACCTCGATTTTCGCTGATATTTTGTTTTTCGAAAAAACTAAAATTTGAACGTTTGTGACACCAGTTAGTGAAGTCCGAAAGAGCTAATATTTTGCATAGGGTATATTATCGTGCAAATCAACATTTCGTAGCAAGTTCCGAATGAAAAATCGAGATAGCTATTTTTATTGGCACCCAAACCATACTTTTCGTACTTCGTTTCGTACTCCGGAAAAAAAACAAAAATCCCAGAATGCCGATTTTCGACAAAAAAAAATTCGAGATGACACTAGACGTTTCATGCAATTTTAAGACATTTGACATAAAAAAAATCGAAAAACCCGATCTCCTTTACTCCCCCCTTGGGTGATTTTTTCGATTTTCACAAAATTCAAACTTTGCCCGCTTTGCGCCACTCTCCCTTAAGTCCGATTGAGCCTATATTTTGCAGAGGGTGTTTTTTCGAGGTGGTGAACATTTTTAATGGGGTAACTTTTTGACCATTTTCATTGGCACCCTACTAAACACTTTACAAAGAATACAGAAAAATAATATTTGTTTTGCCTTTTATTCCTTGCAATTGAAATCATTAATTTTTATATTTTCGTCCGATTGCCATTCATTAGACCTCTGCTCAGTAGCAAAAATACAGCCTATATTTCCTCCAAATAATAAATACTCACCAAAAGCCACTAAACGAAAGCGGTAAAAACTCCATTCGCAACCTCCTATTCCCGGCAGGGCTTGGGCTTAAATCATGAAACTCAACTCGAGTTCAACCCAAACGTAATTTATTACAACCGTGTTTCCTGTGATGAGGAGAAAATACAAATATAGCATCCAACGCCAACGCCAGCGCGAGAGAGGGCGGGGAAACAATAATATTAAATCTAATGCCGTTGCCTATTTTCTCGAAATTGCATCTTGATGGGATCTTAATGCTTGGCTGTTTGTTTGTTGCTCGTTTGCCTTTCTTCGGATCTCCGCTAAAGAAGTGAGTACTTCCGGTGGATCCCATATATTTTTCCCAACTGCTCATTTATACTGATTGATCATAATTACTCACAATTTTGTAACGATTGGTGGTTTGTTGGGCGTATTTTATCACATCTTAGTGAATTTTTGACATTAAAATATATATTCTATGGGACTGGTATTCAGACAAAAACTTTCAGAAGAACACAAAATCAATGGAAGTTAGATTATTTGAGAAGCTTATCTTCTCCATCTGTTATTCATGACAACATGCTAAATTATTAGTATGAGAAACATCGATCAGAACTATACCATCGTTCTAACTTTTATGCTTCGAATTGGGTGCTTTATTTCGGCAACGATTATGTTCAATATGCAAACGTCGAACCCAAGCCAACTCGAAAGCTGCCCACATCTCGACGCTACCAACCCCATCAAACTTTGGGATGGACATAAAACACTTTCGACAGCCGAGTTAGATCTTGTTGATCCACTTACTAACACACAACCACCCACTCACAGACACGCACACACACGCTAGAAGGCTGTTTGAGTTTATACTTCGTGATGTAATTTCGAGATATGAAACGCTTTGGTGCGGGTAAACATTCAGATTTGCGTCAGTGACACGAAGCGAGGCTTCGGAGGGTGACGCATGGGCATATGTATACAATCATAAAGTTGACAAATCGCGGGCGGATACGGTTGCACATAAAAGACAACATTACGTTATCCCTGCGGCTCATCGCTGATATTGTCTTTTTGGATTATTATTGCCTGGGCCGGGAATCAAACAAGTGAACCGAGCGCATAGGATTTTACGGCATATGTGAATTAACTGAATTTGTTCCGGCTGGGACGGTTCGAATGCATCCCCACAAATGTTATTTATTGAAAAATTTAACATTTATTTTCTCAAGGCATTCTGGAAGTGTTATCCCTATATATTTGGAGGTAATAAAATATAATGAAATGGTCACGCGTATTCTAGAGCTAGCCGCTCAGAAGAATGACTTACATACTTGATTTTGAAATATGCTATACTATGCGATTACCCTATAAATTTGGCGTTACTTTAATATTCAAATGGGGCTAGTCATGCTCGGCTTCATCTAAAGATATTTTCACGCCCCATTTCGTCCAATCAAAGGGGAACGTTATTCGATTGAAGGAGGAAACATACAGCAAACGATATGACGAAGACTATCCCTTCCGTGAAATATTTTATTGTGCCATTGCACAGCAATGCAATTAGCGCATAGACGGTTGAGAATCTAATGTATCATAACAATTTACAAGACGATAGACGATAAGACGTAAAGACTATTCAGAGAACAAAAAAAATAAGATCTTTTCAACAGGATTTCTCCAGTCAACTGGGAAGAGTTCTTCTATATTGGAATTCACTAGCACTCACTAGCAGAATTGTGATAATTACAGATTACTCTGCACTAACCAAGAGTCATAAGTTACAAAACCAACAGTCTGTAGTGAACTAGCTCTTAGGTAAAATTATTTAGCGAAACATGTGCCTAAAAATTGGTCTGCGGATATACAAATATATAGAATTAGAGAAACAGAGTGTGACATAGACATTTTGATGTGATTTTTTAAATTCTGTTGCTTCGTGAAAAATCTACGCACGAAGATGAGATACAGATCATTTGAAAGCATCATTTTGAATGTTTTGGAATACTCTACGTAAACATTTCAAATTTATGTGTGTAGGTGTAGTAGACAAAATATATGAAGTGAATAAAAAATCGATTTCTATCTGTTTTCCAAAGCTTTCGTAGACTAACACAAAATGTTACAAACAAATTCGATTAACCTCGTCAATACAGCTTTTATTAAAGGGTGTGTCACATCAAATTGCATCACGGAAAAAACGCTGTAGAAATTCGCCCAGTAGACCGATCCTTTTGAAAATTTTAGACAGTAAAATAAAAACTATTAAACAACTTTTGGCTTTTTCTTTTTATTCATACTTCGAGCCCAAGCCCGTATGCTCGCACCTTCCTCTTTACCCCGTCCATAAGGTTCTGTACAACGTCAGGTTGTAGTTTTTTTTTAACAGAAACCCAATTTCTCTTGAAGTCCGCCTCCGATTTGACAACTTTTGGGTTCTTCCGGAGGGCCTGCTTCATAATCGCCCAATATTTCTCTATTGGGCGAAGCTCCGGCGCGTTGGGCGGGTTCATTTCCTTTGGCACGAAGGTGACCCCGTTGGCTTCGTACCACTCCAACACGTCCTTTGAATAGTGGCACAAAGCGAGATCCGGCCAGAAGATGGTCGGGCCCTCGTGCTGCTTCAATAGTGGTAGTAAGCGCTTCTGTAGGCACTCCTTAAGGTAAACCTGCCCGTTTACCGTGCCGGTCATCACGAAGGGGGCGCTCCGCTTTCCGCAAGAGCAGATCGCTTGCCACACCATGTACTTTTTGGCAAACTTGGATAGTTTCTGCTTGCGAATCTCCTCCGGAACGCTGAATTTGTCCTCTGCGGAGAAGAACAACAGGCCCGGCAGCTGACGAAAGTCCGCTTTGACGTAGGTTTCGTCGTCCATTACCAGGCAATGCGGCTTCGTCAGCATTTCGGTGTACAGCTTCCGGGCTCGCGTCTTCCCCACCATGTTTTGCCTTTCGTCGCGGTTAGGAGCCTTCTGAACCTTGTATGTACGCAGGCCCTCCCGCTGCTTGGTCCGCTGGACGAATGAACTTGACAAATTCAGCATATTGGCGACATCCCGGACCGAACCTCTCGGATCACGTCTAAACTACTTAACTACGCGCTTGTGATCTTTTTCACTGACGGAGCATCCATTTTTGCCGTTCTTCACCTTCCGGTCGATGGTTAGGTTCTCGAAGTATCTTTTGAGTACTCTGCTGACCGTGGATTGGACGATTCCCAGCATCTTACCGATGTCCCGATGTGACAACTCCGGATTCTCGAAATGAGTGCACAGGATTAATTCACGACGCTCTTTTTCGTTCGACGACATTTTTCCAAATTTACGAAAAATTTACAGTGAAGCATGGCCAACGTTATCTATTCACTCTTATCTGATTATAAGCGAAAGCTGAAGATATAATTCCTAAAAATTAAATTTCTACAGCGTTTTTTCCGTGATGCAATTTGATGTGACACACCCCTTAGATTGCTAGAACGTCCCTGTAGGATCTTTCACTACAAATCTCACACCGTAAAACAAAATGCAGTTTTGAAAACCCCAACAAATTCCATAAAAGATGCGGCTTTAAAAAAAAATTCTACAGCGGTTTTGAAAAAGTACCAAAAACAAGTTTTTCATAGTGTTTCAGAAAATCTACTGTTATTAGCTTATGAAGATGAAAGCTGTTTTGAATTTGTTAGTGTCTTGGTTTATAAACTTTCGTGTTATTCTACAAAAGCTTTGAAAAAAAGAGAATTTTTTATCGATTTTTTTTAAACCCCGAATTCATGTTACACACCTCACCCCTCCAACCAATGAGCCAAATAGGACGAAAAAAAGCTGTTGATGCTGTACAGAATCATAATAGCACGGTTGTTTTCAGAATCCATTTTATCTAGTCTAGTTTGTCTAGTACTAGACAAACTAGTAGCAGTTCTGCATAGAAAATCATGACTTTCAATACAATAGACTTTTTTTCTCAATTATCACCGCATTCCACATATGTTCAAACATTGTATTATTACATCGTGACTCATCAGAAAATCCCCTATTTTTCAAAAACCAAGAATAATATTATTTTTTCCGAAAAAGGCGCAATGAACATGAACATGAAAAGTTATAGGACAAAATCAAAGTTAAGAAGAAAAGGAAGAAGAAGAAAGTCAATTTTATTACTCATAATGAGATCACTCTGTCCAACTTCTATAAAATCACCCTCAATATCTTTCGTACTAATGCCTGTAATAAGAGTTTTGAGTAGTTGTTTTAAATTTTTTTAAAACCATAAAAAAATAAAAAAAAAATTTCTGTAAGGTCTAAAAGGTTTGATAGAGGTATAGGCCACTTAAAAAATTAAAACCCACAAATCAGTTTTCCCCTTTTCTCCCAAAAATGACTTTCTTCAAAAATTTATTACTTTTGAACTAATGGACCGATTCAGATGATCGACATATCAAATTAAAGCTAACTAGCTAGCTTTTTAAAAAAAAATGACACATTTGCAAATTAATTGGATTATAATCACATACATCCAGTCTAGTCGCATAGAAATGTTGAACGAAAACTGAAAACATGTTAACTTTCAAAAATCATAACTTAAAAACGAAAACTAACACCTCTCTGGTATTCGGAAAAAATATTAAAAAATATGGCGCCTTTGATCCCAAAACGATGTAAGCTATAAAAAGCAAATATAATCAATAACTACGAGAACAAAATCCGTTTTTATTCAGAGCGTTATATTTTTTCAAACAAGACTAGCTCATTGGCCTTAATTTAATATGTCGATCATCTGAATCGCCCCAGTAGATCAAAAGTTATGATTTTTTGTAGTGGAAAAAATGATTTTTCGACCATCGGGAAATAATCAAACAAATGGAACCAAAATTGATTTTGAAAAATCTCAACTCAAAAACGAAAGAAAAACAATAAAAAAATATAAAAAGCTATAGCGCCTTTGGTCCCGAGACTACGAATACAATAAAAAACGAATACAATCAATAATAACGAGAGCAGAATTCAAATTTTCTGCAGGTATAGCATTAGGTAGACCAGGTGATTGGCTTTAATTTGATATGTCGATCATTCGAATCGGTTCAGTAGTTCAAAAGTTTTGTGAAAAAAGTCATTTTTGGAAAAATTGCGAAAAAATTGTTTTTTTGGACCACCCTAAAATGGAAATGGTCACCCCAACAAAAAAAAAATAAAAATATACGGGTATCATAACTTGCGATACAGAGCAAAACTACCACTTTTGACGAAAATCTGAGAACTACTATATCGGTTTGGCATGGAATGGCTGTATATAGACATCAAACATTAAATGGACTAATAACGCTTATCACAATGTAATTGTAGAACATATGGGAATTCAATTTCCAGCATTTTTTTCATTTTTCTTCAGTATTTTCCGAAAATTTTCATTCGTCGCGTTTGTTCCGAATAACTTACTTATGTATGATATTTTTATGGAACCCCCTTCCCCTTCATATCATCATAGGATTATTTATTGTACTACACAATCTTCACATTTCAATTTTGGTTCCATTTGTTTGATTATTTCTCGAGTTATGGAAATAAATTAATTTCAATTGTATGACAGTCCCTTTCCCCTATCGAGAGGAGAAGTAGTGTCGAACCTCCATAGAAACATTTACTGTCCTGTGATGTCATGTGATGGTTACATGCAAAAAAATGGTTCCATTTGTTTAATTAGTTATCGAGTAACGCATACAGTAAAACCTGGTTTTGTGCGGTTTTTTTTTGTGCAATTTTTTTGTTGTGCGATTTCTGTTCTTGTGCGGTTTTTTTTGTGCGATTCTTTTTTGTGTGGTGTATGAAAAAAAGCATATTTGACGAAGTTATCGTCCATTTAGTTTTTTTCGATAGTTTTTATGCTTTTCAGTGCGAAAAAAGCATATTTGCGTCTCAATTATCCACTTCTGAAATCATTCCTCTCCTCTCATCAAATGCTCTAAGTTTTTCTAAGTTTTTGCATGACATGATTTCTAACAGCAACACGTTTCGATATGCAACTAAAAGCACAAAACAGCCACGCGCAACCGAAAAGACAAAGTGTCCCATCACAAAGCAGGGAAACAAAAGGAAATTGAACGGTGAATGGCGTGGATTTGAGTTATTTTCTTGGGGGAAACTTTTTTTATGCGGTCCCTATCTACCGCACGAAAAATTTTTTTTTCTAAATGTGTACCGAACACGATTTTTTAAAGTTGCTGGTGAGGTTTTGCACGATTTTTTTATTTTATGCGACTTTTTTTGTGCGGTCCTTATCTACCGCACAAAAACAGGTTTGCCTGTAATTGTTTTTGTTTCAATTGTGTGGCAGCCCCCCTTTTAGATAGCGGGATTTTTTTTCGAGATGAGAGTATATCTCGACGTTCCATGAAATTTTAAGACTTTTGGCATCAATTTTTTTTTGAAAACCCCAATTTCCTCTACTCCCCTTTTGGGTCAATTTTCAATTTCCAAAAAACTCAAACTCTGGCCGACCCTTAGATTACATTAGAAAAGAGGGTCATGCTAAGCTGGGCGGTTTTGCGGTGTACTCCGCAGACACTTCCAGTAGCCACGATACATTATATATTGGACACAACAACTATAGTAAAGTTGTTTACTATATATGTGCTTAAGAGTTCCGTGCCAACGACACAGGACAATCCCTACTTCATTCTGCAGAACGACGAGCCTGTTGCTGACGCTCCCAATGCCGGATGTTCCGGTACATCGCAGGGTGCCATCAGGAAAAGAAAAATTACTTCTTTTCCATCACTCCCCAGAAAGAATACCGAAACTTCCCAAGTTGGAATGAAGCCTCGAACTGAACGTGCTGAGAATAGGCCGAAGCAAGTACCTCCCGGTTTACGTGGTCATGCTACCAACCAGGGGTCCTCAGCACTTCCCGGAACAACAACGAACACGTCTGTTCCATTTTCGCGGTCGAAGCAACAGCCACTACCTGGCCTGCTTGCGCTTTCAGACCTTGTGGATAACATTTTAAATGCTTTAAATATAAATGATCCTCTTAAAAGCATAGTATTATGTTTGCTTCCGGTTGTGAGAACATTTTTGAAAGAAAAATGTGGCTTTTTAGCAGCGTTCATTTCCCTCGATGCCTAATTCAGCGCAAGAGGTCAAGGATTTGACCACTGTCATACAGTGGAATTGCAGAAGCATCATCCCTAAACTAGACCAATTTAAATTTTTAGTTCACAGTTCTAACTGTGATGTATTTTCTCTCTGTGAAACATGGCTTTGTTCAGCTGAATTTTCACGATTTCAACATTATTCGCCTAGATCGTAACGACTCGTTTGGTGGCGTACTATTGGGGATCAAAAAACGTCACTCCTTCTATAGAGTCACTATCCCATCGATTACAGGCATTGAAGTTGTCGCTTGCCAGATACAAATCAATGGCAAAGAACTCTGCATTGCTTCGATATATATTCCTCCCAGGTCTACGGTAGGCCGCCATCATTTCTTTGATATTATCGAGGCATTGCCGGAGCCGCGGTTAATCTTAGGTGACCTCAACTCCCATGGAACGGCATGGGGGTCACTCTACGA
This sequence comes from Toxorhynchites rutilus septentrionalis, assembly GCF_029784135.1. Classification (NCBI taxonomy): domain Eukaryota; kingdom Metazoa; phylum Arthropoda; class Insecta; order Diptera; family Culicidae; genus Toxorhynchites; species Toxorhynchites rutilus. Next base: position 80,701,978 of record NC_073746.1, read on the forward strand.
TGACAACCGTGCCACGTTGATTTATGATCTGTGCGACAACTTCAACATGACAGTTTTAAATACTGGGGAAGCAACTAGGATAGCCAACCCTCCTGCGCGGGCAAGCATGCTAGACATATCTCTCTGCTCTTCTTCATTATCCCTGGATTGCACATGGAAGGTAATCAAAGATCCCCACGGTAGTGATCACCTACCAATAATTTTATCGATCGCCAATGAATCAAAATCTAGTGAGTCAGTCGATATTGCGTATGACCTCACGAAGAATATTGACTGGAGAAAATTTGCAGAATTAATATTTGAAGCAATCATTTCGATGCATGAACTTCCTCCCCTTGAAGAGTATAATTTTATATCAAGTTTGATTTACGATAGCGCACTTCAAGCTCAAAAGAAACGTGTACCGGCTACCACTTTCCGACGTCGTCCTCCATCACTTTGGTGGGACAGGGAGTGTTCAATAGTCTACCTTGAAAAATCATCCGCTTTCAAAAAATTCAGGAAAACTGGATTAGTGGAATGGTTTCGAAAGTACCAAGCTCTAGAAGCCAAACTAAAAGGTCTGATTAAAGCAAAAAAGCGTGGATATTGGCGGAAATTCGTCAATGGTTTGTCAAGGGATACCGCTATGAGTACTCTTTGTAATACGGCTAGGAGAATGCGTGGCTGGAACCATACCAATGAAAGTGAGGAATACTCTGACCGTTGGATTTTCAAATTTGCAAGGAAGGTTTGTCCCGATTATGTTCCTGCACAAAGCGTCGTACGCGATATTCCACTCCAATGCGATTATGAGAATTTTTCGATGGTAGAATTTTCAATTGCCCTCCTCTCATGTAACAATTCAGCTCCGGGGTCGGACAAGATTAAATTCAACTTGTTGAAGAATCTTCCCGACTTGGCAAAACAGCGTTTGCTGAACTTGTTCAACAAGTTTCTGGAGCTGAATATTGTCCCGCATGACTGGAGACAAGTGAGAGTGATAGCCATACGAAAACCCAACAAGCCGACTTGCGATCACAACTCGTATAGGCCGATTGCAATGTTATCCTGTATTCGCAAATTGTTAGAGAAAATGATTCTACTTCGTTTGGACAAGTGGGTCGAAACGAACAATTTGCTGTCAAATACGCAGTTTGGCTTCCGCCGAGGTAAAGGGACGAATGATTGTCTCGCGCTGTTATCTTCTGAAATCCAAATCGCATTTGCTCGCAAAGAACAAATGGCTTCCGTTTTTCTCGATATCAAAGGGGCATTTGATTCAGTTTCCATGGAAATTCTCTCAGAGAAGCTTCATAATCGTGGACCAATTCTCAACAATTTCCTGTACAATTTACTGTCAGAAAAGCACATGATTTTCTCTCATGGCAGCTCGAAATCTTCACGTTACAGTTTTATGGGCCTACCACAAGGCTCCTGCCTAAGCCCCCTCTTGTACAGTTTTTACGTCAATGATATGGATGATTGTCTAACTAGAGACTGCACGCTGAGACAACTTGCAGACGATGGAGTTATTTCCATCACGGGTACTAATCCCGCCGTTCTGCAAAAATCCTTGCAAGATACTCTGAACAACCTGTTCACGTGGGCCCTCAAGCTGGGTATTGAATTCTCTACGGAGAAAACTGAAATGGTCGTTTTTTCGAGGAAGCACGAACCCGCCCAATTCCAGCTTCACCTATCCGGCAAAACGATCCAACACTCTATGTTTTTCAAATACCTGGGTGTATATTTTGATTCTAAATGTACCTGGGGGAGACACATTGCGTATTTGAAACAGAAATGCCAGCAAAGAATCAATTTTCTCCAAACAATAACCGGAACATGGTGGGGTGCCCATCCAGGAGACCTCATTCAGTTGTACAAAACAACGATATTGTCAGTGTTAGAATATGGCAGTTTTTGCTTCCGATCAGCTGCCAGGATTCATATTCTCAAGCTGGAGAGGATACAATATCGTTGCTTGCGTATAGCCATGGGGTGTTTGCATTCGACACATACGATGAGTCTCGAAGTTTTGGCAGGAGTACCCCCGCTTACTCTTCGGTTCACAGAATTATCCTACAGATTTCTCATCCGTTGCAAGATCATGAATCCATTGGTGATTGATAACTTCGAAAATCTACTCCATCTGATTCCTCAGTCAAGTTTCATGAGTACCTTACCCACGACGTGCACACTTCACCAGGCATCTCCAACCAAGTTTGCTTCCCATACTTTTGCAATTCCTCTATCATTTTTGATCTGTCCATGCGACAAAAAATCCATGGAATCCCAGATCATCTACGCTCCGATTATATTCCGCCGATATTTTCGGCAGAATATGGGAAAGTTAGATCTGATAAAATGATCTTTACTGACGGTTCATTCATAAACGGGTCCACTGGCTTCGGCATCTTCAATGAAAATTCCAGTGCCTCTTTCAAACTTAAAGATCCTTGTTCCGTGTATGTCGCTGAACTGGGTGCGATATATTACGCATTAGGGATCATTGAAACATTGCCCATCGACCACTATTTTATTTTTTCAGACAGTCTCAGCTCAATAGAGGCAATCCGCTCAATGAAAGTTGATAAACGCTCATCTTATTTCCTAACAAGAATAAGACAACTATTGAGTGTTTTGGTCGAAAAATTATTCAAGATTACCTTAGCATGGGTTCCCTCTCATTGCTCGATACCGGGGAATGAGAAAGCGGACTCGCTAGCTAAGGTGGGCGCTTCAGAAGGCACACTTTTTGAAAGGCAAATTGCTTATAATGAATTTTTCCTCATTCCTCGTCAGTATACGCTCGTAAGTTGGCAGCGCATGTGGAGTGGTGATGAGTTCGGTCGTTGGTTACACACGATTATCCCTAAGGTCTCGACGAGTGCATGGTTCAAGGGATTGAATGTAGGTCGTGATTTCATTCGCGTGATATCTCGGCTTATGTCCAATCACTACAACCTAAACGCGCATCTCTATCGCATTGGGCTCGCAGCAAACAATCTTTGTGATTGTGGCGATGGCTACCACGACATCGAGCATGTTGTCTGGTCGTGTATCCGGTTCCATGCTGCTCGCTCTCAGCTCTCTAGAGCACTGAGAGCACAAGGCAGACAATCGGATATTCCCGTCCGGGATATCTTAGGTAGCCGTGATCCTGATCTTCTGTTTCATCTATACCTGTTCCTCAGAAACGCCGATGTCAACGTTTAATGATGTTTCCTTCGTTGTGTCCCCGTTTCATATCCCTCCTATCCAAACGATAAACTTTTACTTAGTCGGGGCAATACATACACACACTCTTTACAGATGCACGGGCCGAAGGTTGTGCAGTCCACTGATCATTCAACAAGAGCCAAAGGTTGTACCGCTCATGACAACTCTACACGAGCTGATGATTGCGCCGGTTAGTGACCATTCTATCCTGGATTCCTCGAGTCGAGAAGACGCACCACGCTAGATATGGGGTACATACTAGGGGGGCGTTGCTGATTAATGGTCAGCTGCATCCCAATAGGAAGTATCCCGTGTCGGGCACACGTACAGAGCATTGGAGACAGCAACATCCCAATTACGAGAACACTTGTAATACTAACCTCGAGCCAACCGCGAGTAATCGGTTACATATTACTAACATAGATAATAAGAAAAACTGTCAAAATATTGAACTCCGGCCCCGTCAGGCGAACGCCATATGAGCCTTGTTAAAAATATATATTTTGGAAAAAAAACTATAGTAAAGTGGATGAAACGAGGCGGCATCGTCTACGTTAGCAAACCAAATTTTATCATAAATTGCAATTTGAATATAAGAGGTATAGAATAATTTGTTTGAAAATTGTTGGAACGTCTTCTAGATGATTCTCCTGTGATATACACGAAGTTGAATTATAAAATATTTTTTTCTAATAAAAATACATTAAAACAATTTGTTCCGTAAATACACTGGAGTCGCTTTTCACACAGGGGACACGTGCCGCGTAAACAAAAACCACATAAATTCCAAAATCTGCGTAAATTCGAAAATCCGCGCAAAAAACCGCGTAAATTCAAAAATCCGCGTAAAAACAAACCTGGTAATTTTAAAAATCCGTTTAAAAATCTAACAAACAGTAAATTATTAATTTGAAATGCAACCCATATTCTAACAATTGATTGACTGATTATTTTTGTATGCTACAATCATGTATTTCAGGGGTCTCCGTAGCCACATTGATTGAGCGTTCGCTTAGTAAGCGATCGATCGTGAGTTCAAAACTCAGGGCCCTCATTGACCATCTTTACTACATCTAGCTACGTCCACGCAACAATCATCAGAGATGGAGATCGATCCACGGTCGAAATAAGATCGATTCATCCATACAACTGCTCTGCTCTGCAAGACACATCGGGCTGCTGTTCTATAAATAACTCAACAATGATCAATCAACTGTCTCCGCTGTCCGGTGGTCTAACTGGATAATGGAAGAACAGAAAGAATACTCTTACGCCTAAATGGCTACTGTGTAAATGTACCATATGTAATGGTATACAAGGAATACTGGCGAATGGCAACTGTGTATTGTGCTAATTATAGATATGATAACCATGTGACATGTACACGATTAAAATTCGGCTCTGTTACTGCTAAAATGCAAATGAGCCTTAAATAAATAAACGGGATAAAAAATAATCATGTATTTCCTATTATTTCTCAGCTACTAATCAGTGATACAATACAAACTTATTTCGTGAAAAGTAACATCAATTAGCATATTGAATTTTTACGCAGTTGATACGTGTCGCGTGAATTTCGTATTCCGCATAAATTCCGAAATCCGCGTAAAAAAATCGCGTAAATTCCGAAATTCGCGTAAAACTAAACTGCGTAAATTCCAAAAACCGCGTTAAAAAAGCCACGTAAAATAAAACCGCGTTTAAAAAAATCGCATGAAAAGCAACTTCAGTGTACATATTTAAAATTCACAAGAAATAAACAGATCTTATTTATTTATTCAAGGGAAATTTATTAGGCCAGGTACGACACCCATATCAAAATTTAATACGACTACAAATTCTGGTATTCTATTCACACATGAAACACCACCCGTCTCCTGAATCTCAAAAGAATGGAGCTGCCCAGTATATAGAGAAGACCAGGGTACGTTTATGACAAGTCTGTGACGTGTTAGCTTTGAAAGTATCATGGGACGGTATTATAAATTTGTTTAAATTAGTTTATTTCTACTGTATTTTAGCTTAGTGTATATACTTATTCATTGCAGCGTAAAGATAATCCAATTAGGTTTTCTTTCTAATCAAAACCTAGGCGAAATTGTGGTTCGGTAATTCGGATTTTGCTTCCTAAAGCTCTTGTTAGCTCTTGAAAAAACTAAAAGCTACACTTACACTGTACTACATATGCTATGTGTGCATGCGATTGCATCATCCTTTCTTCTCCTCTTCTCCGCTCGTTTATAGCTCGGGTCGCAATCGTCGCGAACAAGCAGTATTGGCCATTTGTATTCAAAGATCCAGCCAAAATTGTTGCTCCCGTGGTCGAGTGGTTAGCGTCACGCCTAACATGTCACTGCTGAATAATTCAATTTTAGTACTTGTTCAAATAGCTAATAATAGCGAATATTACATGAATTCAATATATAAATTGATGCGTGCACTAAATAATGATATCAAATGTGAAAAACTCTCATATCAATCGATGTTTATTTTGTTCAGAACAGAAAAAGAGGTTTATTTTATTTGGCCAATATTTTTGATGAAGCACCCATTGTCATGAAAGGAAAGCATTTTTTCCATGCCAACATACCAACACACCACGCGTTGAGTGGTGGTGGTGTGGTATCCGATTCGCTTCTTCTACTCTACGCACTGCCGGTGCTTGGGGTGAAAATGCAAGAGAAACTGTACACCATGTTCGAACATCATGTGAAACATTGGGATTAAACATCGTATGTCCAAACATACCACGAATACAAACATGTCACATTTTCTAACATAGGTACGAAAAAATCATGTTTGTACTCAAACACAAAACTGTGAACAGCAGCGTGGACATGTTTATTCCGGACGCAGTGTTTTTTGTGAAACATGGAAGACTGGGTTCAACTCTTGCTTTATGTCAATCAAGACCTTTCGGCGAGCCTTCCGGTTGACTATAAAATATAATCGAGTGTAATGTAATTTTCGTCCATAAAATTACAAAATAATGTGTCCGAAATTTGAATTCAATCTGTCCGAAATATGATTTAGTGTCCGAAGTTTGATTCATATTCGCTTCATTTGAAAAGCATTTTATTCGATGATTTTATTATGTTTTCAATCAAATAGGTACCAAAGTAAAAAGCTTGAAAGCGTATTGAACTAATTTATTGAAAATATCTACCAAATAATACCTGTGCATAAAGTTTAGATCTGTTTTCAGCATCATATGCCTTAAGCGTCCGAAATATGATTCGGAACGGTACTAAGTTGGCCTCAAAAAAGGCTCACGAAAACTGGCTGTCTGAGTTTTTTGCAAATAAGGAGGGTGGTTTCATAAGGGGGGGGGATAATGAAGTTGCCTTCTAAATGGCAACAAGTTTGCGATCAAAACGGCGCATATTTGACTTAAATTAGATAATTTTAAGTATGTTAAATAAAGCGTCGAATTTCGATCCGAAATACGATATTCCTTTCTCCCCATATTTGATTCGCTTTCTCTGATTTTGTGGCTTGAGAACGCTTCTGCACGTCACAAAATACATGTAATATTTGCAAGGCTGTTGCGAGTTGTCTGGAAAACTGAATATACTGGAATTTACGTTCATCCATTGTTGACTAATCATAGAACAAAATTCATTTGTATGTTTTGAAACGGAGCTGAAAATACTACAATAATGTTCAAGATTCGGAAACCGCAAAAAGTCAGATGTTGTGCATTTGACTCGCAACAAGCGAATTCAACTGGTGATTTTAGTAGCAAATTTTGTAACAATTTCACTTCGACATCGTTTACCTTCTGGAAATTGGGCGCCTTACATATGAAAAAGGTAAAAAAAGTTAAAAAACAAAACATGTTTTAATGAGGCAAACCACTTTCACGCTGGAATAAGAAAGAATCAATTGAATTTTCATGGTCAATGTGTCCATATCCTTTTCTGGGCGGCATTAATGCAACAATTATTATTTCCACATACATTGGCCATTAAAACTGCATTGCACAGAATGACATTAAAATGCCCAACATGAGAAACTGTTTTTCGTTCAAAATATAATTCAAGTTGGAATGAGCACACAGGTCACCAAACACATACACAAAATCACTTTTAAATTCGTTCATATCGAGCACCGTTTCGTACCTTACGAAATTGAACTTGCAAAATACAAACATCCCGAGCAAGATAACATCCGTTTCGATCGTCATCAAGCCTCTTCGGTCGACTGCCCGGAAAATCGGCCAGCATCGATAGTATCTGCTAAACAGATAGATACTGGCGGAGGGAACAAATTTGCAAACAAATAACACTATCGTAGAGAACAACAAAGCCGGGGTTAATGAAAGGGAATTGACCAAAATGAATATATTGCAATAAAAGAGAATGCCCACCGGTTTCACGTCGGTTCCGTCTGTATACCAATAGCGATGTGCAGCCCAAGTCAAACGAAATGCCTCCGGAACTCGTTTTTTGCCACCCCTTCCATTAGCAGAAGTGTACGATACATGTCGCAATTGAAGATGGGTCGACACAAAAAAAAAGTTGCTCCGTTTGCACATCCCTTCCGATGTGCCACTCTCGAGAATGGATTTTACGGCTGGCCTAATGCACTCGTTTCATTTGCAGTAACTTTCCTTCGATTCTCTTTCCATCAATTTCGCTGGGAGACGAAAAAAGGAGCAACAGTGGCGGACATTTTTCTCGACGTTTCCCTCCTTGCTAGGGCTATAAACGATGGAAATAATAGGACTGCGACCAGACTCGGTTTAATTGGATTGCATTTTGTAGACATTGGTCGGTCCCTACTCGGCCGTTCCTTTGACAGAGCTATTAAATGGGAGTATCTGAAATTGCCACACGAAAAGAAGGGCTTTCTTCAATGATCCAACGTGTAGTAGGCAATATCAGGGTTTTTTTTCCTCTAGTGATCATTGAACATTGAAGCATTGGTTTCAGTTCAAAAGATGTACGACAAAATCCAACGTTTGAAAATATTGATTCTCTATTCATGATGATACGTACAAAATGATTGGCAATGCTAACATTTTAAAGTCAAGAATTCTTACGTAAACAATGAAAACATTTTTTCGTTTTGTTTTTTGAGCACTCAGTAATTAAACAAATCTCAGCATCTCTTACTTTGAACAGCAGAACTTTATAAGCCTTCAACCGAAATATATGTGTCTGGGACGATCACAAAAAGCACCATCTGGATGTGGTGCTAATGATTGAACCCATTGTTGCCGAGAATCCCTCGCAAAAAAAACATTCTTCGCTTCCCGGAAAAACGGGTTGCCTGAAATTATCCACGACTAGGCGTAAATTTCTCAAAACGACACGCATTTAACCCGCCGAAAATCGAATTATCTAAATGGAAAACGGCACGATTTTCCTCGCCGCTTCTCGCAGGATAGTAACTTTTAATTAAAAGTAAGCCTGTTGCCGTCCAGTCACGCCACCCCCATCAGCACCAGCGGTGGCATTCATATATCTTCCCACAGCATCGCTTAATCGTCGTCACCCGCCACAACACTCCGAGAAGGGTCCCGCCAGCCACATACAAACACACACACAGAATCAGTAACCGCCTGGCGAATCGTCGGTTGGAAGTCCTGTCCCGGCGAAAATTCATTTGCTTTGTTTACTTCGCGCTTACGTTTGGAGTTAGCAGGGTGGCTGGCCCGGCCTTCCGAGTAGGATGGTGATGTTTTGTGTCGTTTTCCATGCCAGGGATAGCGGAGCAGCTCAAATTATGAGTTTGAGTTAATTACCTCGATTAAACAGCTGGAATATCTCGAGCCATAATTTTATTCTTGAATCAAGTTGGAATGTTGGGGTAAAGGGTTCCAAAGTAAAACAAAAAGTATCGCTTTTCATCGACACTCGCTCTCGAGCTCCCATGAGTGACCGTCGGTGGCTCTCATACCCCTCCTAGGTGAGTGGTGTTTGTTTTGGTCGTCGAAAGACTCATGAAGGTCGTACGGCTGGCTGATATAAATGTACAAGGGTTGTTGTGAGATGACAATTCCAGCGCAGAGAGTGAGTTCCGAGAAATTTCTAGCGCAGCACATCTGGATGCAACACGTGCTCTATTTGGAGGGGAAATATCGATGCTAGAACACTGTTTTCATAGTAACTGTGTGATGAGAGACAGAAGGATAAATTTAATCTTACAAGACAACATAATGATTAAAGATGTTTCAGCTATTCATGTTAATTCTGAGTTTGAGTTGAGTTATCTTTGGACAAGATAGTGCCATGTTGATGTTCAGTTGAATTCACTTGAGTTTGCCTTTTTCCCTTTATGCATCTTCAGTACTAACTGGGATATGTGCAATTCCAAATGATATCGAACTAAAAATGCAGATTTCAAAAACTTGTATTTTTGATTCGAACGATAGTTCGTATTCCGTTTGGGTTGGAGGAAATATGAGTTTTCCACAGCATGTTGCAATTTTTTAACTCAAATGTAACTTCTAAAAGGGTGTATCGATTTTAGTAAAAGAAATCTTTGATAATTTATATCTCAAAAACAATGAGTCTTACCGAAATAGTGTCTTAAAAGGGGCTTTCTTCTTCTTCTTATATGGCACTAGCTGATCCGGCAAACTTCGTCCCGCCCAAAATTTGTTTTTTGACATCCGGCGATCCTCTTATTTTTGGTATAGATAGAAGAAGATATAGGAGTGCGTTTCATCACATTAAAATCCATTTCCAGTTTCGAACAAAGATCAATTTTGCTAGCGCGAATGGACTAACAGCACTTGTCACTATGTAATTGTAGAACATATGGGAATTTAATTTTCCGAATTTTCCCTTTTTCCTTCAGAGTTTACCGAAAATTTTCAATTGTCATGTTTGGAGGGCCTCACATCCCAAATTGTGCTTGATTAGTTCTCGAGTTATGCAGAAGTTTGTGTTTCGTTTGTATGGCAGCCTCCCTTAGAGAGGGGGGTTGAGTGTATTCACCATAGAAACGTTTCGTGCCCCGTAAATCCTTCACATGCCAAATTTGGCTCCATTCGCTTGATTAGTTTTCGAGTTATGAATAAATTTGTATTTCATTTGTATGACAGCCCACCCTTAGAGAGCGGGTGGAGTGTCTCACCACCGTGAAAACATTTATTGCACCCTAAAACCTCCACATGCCAAATTTGGTTTCAATTATGGATAGCCGTTAATTCTCGTAATGCAGGAATTTGAGTTTTATTTGTATGGCAGCCCCCCCCCTAAGAGAGGGGGGAGGAGTATCTAACCACCATAAAAACATTTATTGCACTCTAATATATCAATATGCTCAATTTGGTTTTATTTGCTTGAATAATTCTCGAGTAAAGCAGAAATTTGTGTTTCATTTGTATTATATAAATATATATATATATATATATATATATATATATATATATATATATATATATATATATATATATATATATATATATTTATATATCTATATATATATATCTATATATTCACTATATATTCACATTTCCTCTAACGGAATACAAACTTTCATCTGAATAAAAAATACTCATGTTTTATCATTTATCGAATCCATTTGGAATTGCTCATATCTTTCATTATCTCTTCGTCAAATACGAAGAAGTTCCACAAGGTACGAATGTTCCTTGTGGAACTTCGCCATCTGAACGTGTTCTATGTGTCATTTTATCATTTGAACTTAGTACATATTATATTTCTGCGTCCTAATCGTATTCTCAGCACAAAACTCGAGAAAAAGCGTGTGCTAATGTATGTTCGAAAAAAAAAATTTCGATAGAAAATTCTCCGGCCAGATTTTGACCCATCCCGAAGCCTTCTGCATACTTCATACTACGCTCATTGGCTAATGATAATGGTATATTTTAAATAGGATAATAAGTTTGCAGTTGTGATAAGCTACTTTCAGTGTAAAGGTGGACAGGAAACGTGCACTAAATCAGTTAATGTTTACAGTTCTCTCGTTATCATTTCAGAAAGTTGTTCTTTTTCGTTGCTATAACGTTCATAACTACCTATGATTGGGTATAAATGCTCTAATGCCGTCGTTAAAGCGGAAAAATCGAGAAAAACAGACCGTAAGGTTGCTGATCAGTTTTTTTTCTGTTTATTTTATTAGGCTGTAACAGAGCCGAATTTATTCATGTACATTTTTATCTCACAATAATTCGTTGTATATTACAAAGTAGCTATTTAGGCGTAAGAGTATTCCTATCTTATCGATACACATGTCGTCTATAAGAATATTCCTATTGTTCAAATGTTTACCAGTTAGACCATACACAGCAGGACTGTTGATATGAGGCTTCCATTGTTGTGTTATTAATAGTACCAATTACCGATGCAGCAGACCGTAATGTGAGCGGGAAGGGACTGGGATTACCGTCACATGATGATTATTGCGTTGTGGTAGTAGCTAGAGTAAGGGTTTTTTTCTATTTGGTGCATTTTTTGACTTCGCCATTTTTTAACAGAATGATTTTTTCTTCTTCTACTTAAGCACATGATTATACGGAACGATTGCGTCACATTTACCCGAAAGACAGTTACCCGAACGACAGCTACCCGAAAGACATTCTCCCAAATGTAACAAATACCCGAATAGATATTTACCCGGCATTCACTCAAATTTCCTCGTCACCATTTTTCATTTTACCACGTATTTTTGTTGCTCTCTCATGTTGTATTGAATGAATCTTATTATTATCAGGAAACTCGACAAAACTCATAACCTGATTTGTCGGAATTTTTACTTTTTTATTGGGGTAAATGTTGCATTCGTGTTAGTGTCGGGTATTTGTCGCGTTCGGGTAAATGTTCATTTGGCTAAATGTTACATTCGAGTATTTGTTACATTTGGGTAAATGTCCTTCAAGCGTGGTTTCAAGGAAGCAAGCGAAGATGCTTGATTGATCTTATTCCCGACGCATTCCCCTTTATTCCGCGCGGCGAATTACGTGAGATGGCTCATGTCACCGCATTCCTGTAGGCGAATGGCGTGAATATAGTTCGTCACTAGGAGAGGTTTAAAATTGTGTCCTCATTTGTTATCGACGAAATATCGAATAGCAACTTAAAAGTAAGGTGGCTTCCAGAATGAAGCGAGAAACCTTGCTATCTCACTTCACTCGCGGCGCAGAATGAAGCAGATTATCTCTTATTCCAGAAATACACCCACTGAAGCCACTATTTTGCTTCCGGGAGTCTCTGCAACTGTTACGCTATGCTTGTTTTGTGCAAATTAGAGACTAGCTGACCCGGCAAACATTGTTCTGCCATATACATTATTTCTAGTGAATAGTTTCGCTGTTCAATAAAAAAATACTAATGTAATGATAGTGTGTTATGTGATAGTGTGCTGGGTCCCGTTCATGCTTTTTGTAAAACGCCTTGTACATTTTCCATCTGCATGCATGGTGATAAAAGATTTAGATCACCACGTAGGCTATGAACCATGTTTGTGGTAACAATATCGAACAGTCACCCATATTTTGGAATCCGATTCTAACGATCGAACGATTCGTCTTTTGCATTCTGGAATCCGATCGACCTCAATTCATTCGTGCTATAAAATGAGGCAATCTTGCCTTGGCGCAAATTAAACATAAAAATATCCGTATTCATATTCGCAATTTATCAATATACTCTCTATCAGATCAGCAGACACGAAAGCAATTCTAAATTGCTAAAATTTGATTGAAAATCATTACTCGAAGTTGTTTGAATACTTAGAAGACAGTCCTAACTTAATTTTTTTTTCTATAAATCTCTTTGAATTTCCGCCAAAACTTTGTCCATACTATTAAATCATTATCAGAAACAATTTGTGAATGTGGTTTCCTATTACAGAACACAAATTAGGGACTATCTTCATTTTTTTCCGTAGAGTTCTTGGTGGATCACACCATTGAGAGAGATGGCGGATCCTTCGGCTGAAGAAGGGCTGGATTTTGCTGAAGGAGGGCTAGATTTTGCTAGATTATTGGCACAGCTCAAGACATTGTCCTGACTGCGTCAATCCATCAAACGACACACATAATAATCGCACTCTCTTGTTTGATTCGTCTCCTCCAACCTCATGTTTAAAAATATTAATTCAAAATGAGTAATGATGTTTATAATGATGGAAGTAACTGTAGCGCATTAGATCTACACACGTGGCCTCCAGCTGTTTTATTTTATCAGGATTGACCACAATAGCGAGACTGTTACTTCGCATTCCGAGTCGAATTGAGGTTAGTTGCGTATATATGGGGTGAAAGCTCGATGAAGAGGACGAAGTGGCATCTGGCATTTAACAATGTAAATAAATTCGTAATGTTTTTGATATTGTTTGTATAAAAATGCAAATATTGTGATTAAAAATAGTAGATAGGGGTGAAAATTGGTTATATAAATTAAACGATTTTCAAACCAAATTTATGCAAAAAATACAAAAAAATATATTCAGAAAAAAACTCTTGCATAGGCTCACCCAAATTGGTATTAAATATACAGTAATCGATATCCCAGCAGTATCATATATAGTTTACGACCTATTCTCATGCCTACCAAGTTTTTTGACTTTCTCGATTCAGATGAACGCCGAACACGAATAAACAGTCCGGTCTGGCTGAAATTCGGTGTGTGTGTGTGTGTTTTTTTTTTTTTTTTTTTTTTTTTAAAGAGGTGAGGAACGCTCTACCAGCCTTACCTGGGAAGGGTTAACCCAGACGTCGAGTGGGGACCAGCACCCACAAAAACCAAGCCCTCTACTCGTTGCCTTATTCCCCCTGGGACCACATCTAGGCGACTACTTCAGGGGGCGGCTGTGCTCATGCACTTCTCGAGTTTTCAACGCTAACTAGCGTTGTCCTTCCCTTTTTCTCAATATTTTTTTCTTTCCATTCGTTATTAATTACACTGCGCTGATGTCCTCTTCGCAGGCATTTTGAATTTACCCGTCGAGACGTGAACCGATTAGGAATTGCCCTCCAACTTGACGCGCAACCCGTCACAGCCACCCTCGCGGGGTTTCTCACCTGTCGAGACGTGAACCGATTAGGAAGCGCCCTCCAACTTGACGCGCGCCCCGTCACAGTCACCCTCGCAGGATTTCTCTTCCCAACGGAGCGCCGATTAGGCAGTGCCCTCCATCCTGACGCGCACTCCGTCACAGCTACTCTCGTGGGGTATTCACCATTTTGATCGTGGCTTCATCCTTGATGCTCGTTCCTTCGAAATGTTCGCGGTGTTCCTCCATCCAGGCCACGATCAGGCGTTGTCAGGCAGGCCTTTTGCTGTTCTCCGCGGCAGTATCCGTTTACCTGTCGTGACGTGCACCGATTAGGAAGCGCCCTCCAACTTGACGCGCGCCCCGTCACAGTCACCCTCGCAGGATTTCTCTTCCCAGCGGAGAGCCGATTAGGTGGTGCCCTCCAACACAACGCGCACCCCGTCACAGCTACTCTCGTGAGGTACCATCTCTTGCAACAGCCGTCGCCGTTGTTCACCTTTCACCCTCGGACGTTGTCAGCACTTTGGTCAGCCCTCCACCTTCGCTGCAGCTCCGACATGATTTGTGTGATTGCACTGCTCACGGCATTCCAGATCATCTCGTCGCGACACATCTCCTCCACAATATTCCCGACATGAAGTGCAGGCAGCCCCTCGCGCCTTTCGGTTCACCGAAAGATGTGTGTTAGTGTGTGTGTGTGTGTGTGCGTGTGTGTTCTACCAAGATATGCTACTAACCAAAAATAATCCAAATACGCATCATCATTCAGACTTTGCATGGATTTCTCAAACGAATTAGTAATAAATAACTACTCTTTGTTTACTTATATTTTTATATCAGCAATAATTTATATAAGTTAAGCAAATAAGCTTTCATCATACATTGATAAAGTAATGGTGCTTTATTGAATATGTATTATTTTTTTTTTATTAATTTCATATTTACTTTGACGCTTTTCTCCAAGTATTCTTTGAAAGATTCCGATACTTTCTTCATAGCAAGTTGATGAAGAATGCAGTAGCTGCAGCCACAGATTCTTGACACCAGCAATTTTTTCAACTACAGTAGAACCCAAATTATCTGCGAGCGGATGATCCGCGCTGCAGATTATTCGCGAAAGCGAGATCCATAATAAATCTTCCCAAAATTTGTCTAGGCTCACGTTCTTTTGTTTGGTCATGGCTTTCACTTAATCTGATCACTGGTGTACACGACTTAACAAGTAGTTTTCATGCTGAAAAATTTTTTTTCGTGTATGGACCTAATTTTAAGTAATTTATTGCATTATCCGCGATTTTTGTTATTCGTGGTAACCTTGCATAGTCCTTACATACGTCTACACAATGCTCCCATAGAATATTCGTAGAATAATCGTCAATTAGTTTTTCAGCCCGGGGGTAAATGTCGGCAACGGTTTCCAAAAGAGCAAATTTTCAAATAATACGAGGGCGGTCCGATATGTAGGGTAGGGCGGGGCTAGTTGGTCATAGGGGTAAGTTGGTCAATGATGATATCTTGGAATGTGAGCGTCCAAAAAATTAGCGATCTATGGATGAAAAATAGCGAATTGCTGATACAATAAAATAAGCAAATTGAAAAACTTTTTATTAAATAGCTTAGAAATACGGACATGGTTCCGATTTTGCCAAAAATCATTCACGGTTTGCGCATTATAAAATGTGTTCTAAAACTGGCTAATGACCATAAAAAAATCGGCGTAAAACGTAAAAAAAAAGTTTCTTGTACATATTAGTGTTAATGGAAATCGCTTTTAAAATTATTTTAATGGAATTTTCATGAATATTCTTTTTCATATATAGAGGGGCTAGTTGGTCACACAAATTGCTCTTTTGAGAGCAACGCAAGCTATAAATAAATATAGAAAGCATCAGTTTTACTGCTAAACCCAGTGTGTTTGAAACGAGACAACCGCAAACAAACCACTTGCAATATAATTGTCATATTTAGATTTTTTGCTGTAAAATTTCCATTAAATATAATAAACGCTATCATTGAATATCACAACTCACAATAATGTATTGAGTAATGTAGCATACCTGGGGGCTATTTCTATATACTTTGGGGCGAACGGAACATATGTCATCAAAACAAATGCAAGCAAGAATGCAAGCGATTGTGCGTCGCAGGAATGCCAGGTGATTTTTTCAAAAGTCTTGACATGGTACGAGAAAATTTCTTCAATATCGGAAGAAAGTTCTTCACGCAAAAACTGAACTGTGATAACTCTATTTATAAGGGGTCTACGTAGCCTAATTGGTTGCGTATCCGCTACTAAGCGAACGATAATGAGCTCATAACTCAGGGCCCTTCAACTGACCATTTTAGTGTGTTATTCTAGCTACTATGTCCACGCAACAATCATCATGTGTCGGTAATCCCAGTCCCTTACCGCTCACATTTTCGGTCTGCTGCAACGGTAATTGGCACTATTAATAACGCAACAAAGGAAGCCTCATATCAACAGTCCCGCTGTGAACAGCCCAACTGTGAACATTCGAACAATAGCAATATTCTTACGCCGGAAAAAGGCGACATGTGTTGTGCATCGATAGAATAGGAATTTTCTTGTGCCTAAACGGCTACTGTGTTATAGATAAAACAAATGTTTATCGATAGATAGCGATACTCTTATGCCTCAAAATGGTAACAGTGTAATATACAACAAAAGTTATCGTAAGATAAAAAATGTACACGAATGAATTCGGCTCTGTTACAGCTGAATTGTGCTAATTATTGAGCCCAATAAAATAAACTGTTGGGATAAAAAAAAACTCTATTTAATTATTTCAGCTTTCAAAGTTTGGTTGTAACTCAAACCATATCCATGAAATTAATTGTAGGAAAAGTATGTAACCGGAAAACCTTCGATTTGTGAAGTGTGGTCGGTTTGAAAGATCGTAGTTAATCTGTTGCATTTGTAGGGCCAATATAATAGAAATCCAATATCACAATCATTCGAATTTTCGAGTGCAAATGAACTAATGTCTTCTAGAGACAATATGTATTCAGACCGCTTCGTTCGCTGAGTCTACTTTCTTGACGATATCTTCGGCCAATAGTTAGAATTTCATGGAAATAATATCTTTTAAAAATCCACGTACACTATCATACTGAAACGTCTTCACATATTTCATAATGTCTTCAAAATGTCTTCACAAAATCAAATGTCTTCAAACCTGGCATCTCTGGTTCGTCACAAAGTGGAAGGGAGACGAAATCGCTAGAAAAGATTACCCGACTAATTTTCAACATTTGCTAATTTCAAATTTTCATTAATTTGTTTCTTTACTTGCTACATTGTATTAGTTAACTGTTTTTGTTTCGATTTAATTAATAAATTTATAATGAAGGACACTTCTAATGGAAAAACTTTTATTATTTGCTCAAAAAACATGCCTATTATTGACCAACTTACCCCGTGTGTGGGGTTAGTTGGTCAATTTGTTCTGAAATATGAAGACGTTAAATAAAAAAAAATGACAAATAATTGATTCACTGGTTATTTTTCATTGAAAGGGTAAAAGGTAAGCTTCATTGTGGTACACAACATTCTAACGCAAAACTTCGTACTACAAAGTTATAGCCACATTTATTCAAAAATGACCAACTAGCCCCGCCCTACTCTACTTAGCCTCATCGCTTGTTACAATTATATGTACAGAAAGTCACAATAGGCCCTTCAAAAATTGTTCAAAACGCACTGTACTAAATAAAAACTAGCAACACATGATTATAAAATGGTTATCAGTGAAGGTCGACCGAGTTGAAGTCACCAATATGATTCGAGACACACTTTGATTATTATTAATAAATCATTCATGGTATCCAATTCACAGTATCATAATTTCAACACCATTTTCCAGAACATTGTCAGACATATCAGATACATCAACGAACATCATCGAGGCGAACCTCCTAAATCATAACAAACAAGCCAAGCTCCCGTGTCTACCGCCAAAGAGAAACATATTTAATAACAAAAATCCAACAATCTTCGTATTGTTCCTGGATCAAATTTACGCACGAAGGCATCACCACAACGGAGTCTATCCCTCTGGTGCTTGTAGTAAAATTTCGACAACAAAAAAAACGCTTCCTTCTCCGGCGGCCATGATGACAGCAGAACAATTGGAAGCTCGTTTTTTGTACGGCCTGTGGTAAGAAGATAAACCATTGTTGACACTAATGCATTCCAAAACTGGTAGCTACATAACTTGCCGGTGGTAGTCAAAAAAAAAGCCACACCAGACACATGGGTATATGGGAGCCAAAGAAGCAAAGACCAGAAAAAGTATCAAAGAAATCAAAAACACAAATTGTTTCCCGCAAGCGATGTTTGTCGAAAACAGCATTACAACGCATACAGTTGTTGTTTCGTTACCGACACTGTGTCCATATTTTTAAACGGAATTCAATTAACAAAGATCATGTCCCTCTCTGGTGACCGTACACATTGCATTAACATTTTGATCGCCCCGTCACCCAGATCTGGGTGACGGGTGTATTTCCTGGGAGTCCCCGACACCCAGATGTGGGTGAAACTATTCTCGTTCAATTTGAATAGGATTTTTAAACGGAATTTGATAGAATAAGCACTTAAATGTAAATATGGGTTATGTAGAGTAATCAAAAAATCAAAAGCATAAAAATATAGTTTTCAAACCATACTTTTTAACGGTTTTACTTAGCATTACCTACTGTAAATATGTTTGTATGTTTATCTGCAGGGTTGTCCCACATCGATAGAAATTTAACCTCCCTCCTGTTGACCGATTGCTCTAAACTCTCAATCTCTGCTGTCGTTACAAAACTGCGTCAAAACCCCATCAATATGGGTATCAAACGAATTGGCTTGACTAGTAGAACATACTTATTTGTGAAAAACCACATTTTAAATGTACTGTTGAAAAATCTATATCTTTATGTCGTCTATAGTAAGTTCTTCTAACATATCGTCTAGGTCTTCACTTGCGTACAGTTCCTCAATATCTTAACTCGATGAGATAATACTCGAAACTTTTCTTCTAACGCTTCGCACTATTTCGTCATTACTGCTTTCCTCGCTTTCAGAATTACTATTTCGCTGTCCGGTGAACATTTTAAGGCTGAAAAAAACACATGTGTATCTAAAAAAATAGACATAATGAACATATTGTTTTTTGGAATAAACAGGGACTTTTCCGCGATGCGCAATTATTATTCTCATTCTCAGAAAAAAAAATTGCAACTTGCTTCTTCTTCTAGCTTTTTACCTACCAAGCGCTAAGAACGATGAAAACGAATTACGTGAAAAATCGGAGTTGTTATTCATCGCCATCAAATATAGTATAAAAAGCAAGTACGTTGGGTTGAACTTCATTTTTTATTATCATTTCCAACTCTGTATAATTGACTGAAAACTTATTTTTATATGTTTTCTAATCAGCAGTCGGTTGATTTCATTCGGATTCAACAGAAAAGTAGTCCTGAATCGATCCAGAATTCATTATTATTGTTGCCCGCTTATTTCTCTAGCGCACCGACAGTTGAATTTGTGCCCCGCAAGAAACTCGACCGAATCGCTCTGGGTGACGAATGTGTTAATTCATAGATCCCCAAAGATTTTATCTTATACAGGTCGGACTCGATTATATACAGACTCGATTATATGTGATTCGATTATATACAATTTTGGACTCGATTATATACAGTTTGAAAAAAAAAATTTCTATCGTTCAAATGTGATTTGTTTCAAGAAAAAATGTAACCTTTGTTGTAAATGTAAGTTGAAATTTAAGTAGCTATTAAATGTACAGTGTGGTAAAAATCGCGATTTTTGAATATTTTGCTTGAATTTTCACCAGGAATTGTTTATATCGATATTGTGGCAAAATTAAGAAAAATAGAAGTCGGGCGTTAAAGAACAAAATGTAGAGTGATTTGAGAGCTTTAATTTGATTGATAGAAACAATCAAGTTCCTACTTTTCCCGTGAATTTCACGACAATCAAAATAATTGGGACAATCTCGTCGCAGTTCTCCATTCCGTTCAATCCATAAATAAAGAAGCTACTTTTAAAGATTATTAACAGAGACTTCCTTTAAGACAGTGGTCATCTCTTCGTATTTCCCCTTACTCAACAACAGCTGTCGAAGATTAAAACGTAACCATTAGATGACAATCCGGATGACTCTGTATGGTTG
The DNA here is from genome assembly GCF_029784135.1 of Toxorhynchites rutilus septentrionalis. NCBI lineage: Eukaryota > Metazoa > Arthropoda > Insecta > Diptera > Culicidae > Toxorhynchites > Toxorhynchites rutilus. The sequence goes on from NC_073746.1 coordinate 80,722,356, forward strand.
TGTCATGAATACATGAGACAATGAGACAGTGTTTTTTGCCACTTAAAATTACACGGGAATGGGATCCTTCTGCCGAAACAAAAACAGAAAACGAAAAAAAAACTTCGTTTTAAATTTACTTTGGAAACAACAAGTCATTCTTGTTATTATGCGTGCGGCTTCTTCATAAGCTAGCCGACGAAATATAAGCTCATATGTTTCGCTCTCCACCGTGGAAGAATACTCGTATTCAGCCATAAGTCATTGTATTTTAGCTGGCCATAAATTTTCGTCTAGAATGTGTGCTTGGCTGTGATAATTCTTTTGTTATTTTTCCCGCGACAAGAGACTTTCCCTGTTATCTCCGATTGGTGTTTTTGTTTCTGATTATGCTCCGACATCCCGCAGACGTGCTAAATTCCATATCTTTTTATTTGACTGCTATTTTGAAAAAGCCGCTTCTATTTCCTGCTGAAAGAAAAGAGCTTAAGTGCCGGGTAAGAAAGGAAATCTCCTAACAACATTTTACCGAGGCTCAAATTATGGCCCACAAATAGGGATAAGCTTCGGTCTTTGCCCGTGCTAAAACCCGTGCAGCCACAATTGTGTGTGGGTGCAAACTTCCACGGCCACGACTGGTGTGATTGATGCTGTTGCTTGCTGCGGCTGCCGTTAGCGACATTAGACCAATTCAATTTAATTGAAAATGGCTCATTGAGGATTTATGTCTGTCTCGTCTACGCAGGACTGTCATGTTTGCTCGTATGATCTGAACGCCTCCGTGGTTGCACTACGTGGTGGGTTTTCGTTTGCGTTGGTCAGTCTCGTCGTATGCCTCTCGTTTCCTCTCGTGATAAAATTGAGCAGGTATGATTTATTACAACGTGACGCTTTTATCCGATTTAAAACTAAATGAAGAGTTTTCACGAGATTCTGTAATGTACAAAAACTGTATAGACAGGGTCATTCAATAAAAGATGTAGGGGCCAGGAGGTCTTTTATTTGAGACCTGACGCACTCATAGTTGCCATATGGAGACAGATGAGCTCGGCTTGAAAGATCTATCGCTACTCTGGAGAAAAATTATAGAATTGCATAATTTCATGTTCATTGCTTGTTATATTCAATTTCGAACAAAATGCTGTAATCAAGCACTTCAATCATAACCCAGAAGTTCACGAGTAATGATCGATATGAAGACGCCGTAACCTACAACCAAAATTATTTTTAGCACATGTTTTGTCATTCCGATTTATTACATTAAATTAGCCTAAAAATAACAGCAAATGTCATGACTCTCAATTACTGGTATAGCATATAAGATCAATATGAGCGAACGAAAAAATACAAGATCAATATTAGCCTGGACTTTTTTTCGGATATGATCCCAAAGGAGATGAAAAAATAAAAAAATAAAAAATGTCTGCTCCCATACATACCAACGTTTGAAAGCTTTTGAAAAGATGCTTTTATTTGCTCATTGCACCCTTCAGGACACGAAATAGCAAGATGAAATGTTTTCTGCCAACGCTGGTTTAAGTGTTGTACTGTCCACGGAAATTATCGCAGCAATTATGTTGAAAATGACCCAAGAACCTCGATTCAACAGCACTTTCTAGAGCTCGTCATTCCCACAACCACACTGCTTCATTCAAATTTTGACGAAGGGTTTGGATTTCTATGCCTACAAAATCCAAAGAATTTTATTAGAATAATTAAAATTGAAGCCGATTAACATCCAACGACGTCGTCCTTACGAGATTTAAAAGCATGGACTTGGATTTTGTTTTTTCAAGAATATCGTGTTCTCGAATGCGGCACATTATCATATTGGTGGCCTAATCAACAACTAAAGATGTCGTACCCAGAACTCCAAAAGAACAGGGGAGATGTCAATGCACTCTCAACGAGTCACTGTTTGACTTGAATTCTTTGGTGTCGTTGGGCCGGCTCTTTTCAAAAATGTTGCTGTAAATGTCGTTACCACCAGTGAACGCTAAACTGAAAGGAGAATTATTTTATTTCAATGCCGTCGTCGCTACATGTCATATCAATAGCGAAACAATCGAGTCACTGCGCATGAAACATCATGATGGTGTAGTTCAACGTTTCTGAGACCTACAATGGCTTTTCATATCCTGCGATTTGACCCCATTAGATTTTCTTAGATTTCTTGGTGCTCCCTTGACCGAGTGGTTAGCGTCATAACTAACATGCCGGGTGTTCGGGTTCGATTCCCGTTCTGGTCGGGGGAATTTTTCGTCAAAGAAATTTCCTCCGACTTGCACTGTGATCACGCGTATTCTAGAGCTTGCCACTCATAATGCATTCAAGGCGTGTTATTTGGCATAGAAATCTCAACTAAGTACTAATAAAAATGACGCAAGTAATACTACGTTGAGACGGCGAAGTTCCTCTAGGAACGTTAGTGCCATTGAAGAAGAAGAAGAAGAAGAAGATTTTCTTCTTTGGTACTATGTTAAGGCAGTATTCTATTCTAGAAATTTGAAAAAAAAAATCTAATATTACTAAAATTTTGAAATTTAAGAATATACCCTAGAAAGGACATTTCGAGAATTCCATTATTTACCGAGTCATAGCCATTTAAGTGATACGGTATTTGATCTAGTACGAATTTATATAATTTTTTATGAATACAATCTGTATGCATCCCTATATCGCATAAAGAAATAAAAATCATAATTATTTAATTTTCCTATTTTTTTTTTAAACGGGAAACGTAAAAAAACGTTTTGAACAGTTTGTTTTTCTACAAACGGCCGCCATTATGTCAAAAACCATGTTTTCGACTTTTCCGAGGTTCATGTGATAGATTTCTTCAGTTGTTCAGTTTCACTTAAGTCAGAAGTACTTTCAATTGATTCATTTTAGTCTATCGAGGTGATATGGAATCGCTCTATCCTCTACGCATGTTGAAACATCGATTTTTGTGTTTCCTTCATTTCAGCTGTCCATTCATTCCCATTTGGGAAGCAGAAATTTCATAGGCGATTGTGGTGGACATTTTCTTCGTCAAAGTGTTTCATTTCGCATGCGAAAGAACGCACGTAATTTTCAATTGAAAGTTCATTTGTTTTCTCTCACCAAAATGGACAATCCCGAAACGTCTTCCAAAAAAGTGGCCATAGGTGAGCACATCAGTCACGCTTATCACTACACTCCCGGCGCCGGCAACTACTACTACACAATCTTCCATCTCGCTGTTTTCATTACTGTCAATAAAAACATTACGAATACAGAAACGAAATATTTGTTTAAGTATTTTCATTAAAAAAAATTAGACAAAAAATTAGAAGAACAGATTAGAAGAAGAACAGCCAGGTTGAAATTTTTATCAACGCATGAAGGGGGTATACACATAATTTTATAGCTTCAACTAGTTTTAAAGTATTCAGTTCTGGAAGCTCTAGTTTCGAAATGTTATATTTAATCTTGGTGTGAGTAGATGTAATGAACAAAAATATGGGGAAGAAATAAAAAATCATTTTCTTTCTGTATTTCATAGTTTAGTCTGTCTGTCTGATTCTTATGTACTCGGAAACTACTGAACCGATCAACATCAAAATTGATATGTAGGAGTTTTTGGGGCCGGGGAAGATTTTCGTGATAGTTTGACACCCCTCCCCCTTCTCTAAGAAGGGGGCGGCCATACAAATCAAACACTAATTTCTTCATTAATCGAGAATTATTCAAGCAAATGAAACCAAATTAGGCATATTGAGGTTTTAGAGTGCAATAAATGTTTCTATGGTGGTTAGACTCTCCACTCTTTAAGGGGGAGGGCTGCCATACAAATGAAACACAAATTTCTGCATTACTCGAGAAATAATCAAGCAAATGAAACCAAATCGGGCACATTGAGGTTTTTGGGTGGAATAAATATTTCTATGATAGTTAGACTCTCCACTACCCTCTCTAAGGGAAGGCTGCCATACAAATGAAACTCAAATTTCTGAATTATTCGAGAATCAATCAAGAAAACGAAACCAAATTTGGCATGTGGAGGTTTTAGGATGCAATACATATTTCTATGGTGGTTAGACACTCCTTCCGCTCTCTAAAGGTGGGCTTTCATACAAATGAAACACAAATTTCTACATAACTCGAAAACTAATCAAGCAATTGGAGCCAAATTTGGCATGTGAAGGTTTTGCGGGGCACGAAACGTTTCTATGGTGAATACACTCTTCCCCCCTTCTCTAAGAGGGACTGCCGGACAAACGAAACACAAACTACTGCATAACTCGAGGTTTTTTGGGTATGAGAAATGTTTCTATAATGGTATGACACCCCTCCCTCCTTTGGAATGAAGAGGGGGCCCCATAAAAATATTACTCATATTTCAACCAAGAATATTCCAACCAAACATGACAATTGAAAATTTTCGGAAAACTTTGAAGGAAAAAGGGAAAATTCGGAAAATAAAATTCCCATATGTTCTACAATAACATAGTGACAAGTGCTGTTAGTCCATTTGATGTTTGCGCTAGCAAAATTGATCTTTATTCGAAACTGGAAATGGAATTTAATGTAATGAAACGCACTCCTGTATCTTCTTCTATCTATACCAGTAAAAAAATATCGCCGAATGTGTTGATAAGAGCAGAACTCGAAGAAGGAATTGTCCGATTTAGGGCTGTCTTTATTCTATCATATATTCTGTATAAAACATTTATTCCATGTAACGGAGAAACATGTTATTTGCAAGTGGTTGAAAAATCTTGAACGAGAATTATGTCCGAAAATAATCTGATATTATAATGAGTTCTTGTTAGGAATACTAGGAATTTTATAGTAAAAGGTAAAATCAACGGGGTCGAATAGAAGATCAATCAATGAACAGTTCTGCGATTGGATCCATGAACTTGCTCATAGTAAGAAAACGTGAATGTTTGAAGGTATTGATAACAAAAAACAAATTTTAGGCGGGACGAAGCTTCCCGGATGATAAATGATATTTCACATCGATTTGCAAAACAGGTTATTTTATGTGTTTTAGAAAATCTACTGTAATTGTGGAAATATTGCAGTAAGTCCTAGGGTTAACAGATTTTTTTCCCTAGTCTATACCCAAAACGTTAGTATTTTTTTCAGCTTTCATTCAAAGTTTTAGGTATATCAGTGGGACACTTCTTCACAAATTGTGTAAGGACTACGAAAAGCTAGGCGTCAACTGAAATCCAACTCAAGAAGCCTTCTCAATACTTTTGAAGAACATGGAAATGGTAAAGAAGATCAGACAATGGATTCCACATTAGCTGAATTAAAGACAGTAAGAACACCGAAGAATCACATGGTCATTCAAGGTACGGGCAAACGGGGTGTGTTTGCTAAAAAAAACTCCGTTTTCATACTTGTACTCCTGATAATTTTAGTTTTTCGACGACTAATGTATCAGCTACGTGTTTCCACTTGCAGTGTTCGGTTGCTAGCCGAATTTTGGGCACACGATTCGTAACGAAGGTGGTCCACGTTAACAGTGTACTCTGGAGTCAGCTGAGCACGGTTGTTGAATCCACCCAAAAGTAAGCTTCGACGAGTAGTTGGAGGATCACGTCACCTTTTGGTACAATAGGGCGGAGCGGATAGGCCCGCAGAGCTCTAGTCGAGATATGCACCGCTGCTTGAGAGGATCTATTTTCAATTAAAGATTAGTGGTGCCACCTTGATCTTGTCTGTAGAGTCGATGGACCTGATGTACCAGCTAGCGCAGTGCCCTTGGTTGTTTGCTTCGGAGAAAAAGTGGAGTTTATTAGAATCTGGGAGAACTATATTTCCCAACTCGAGACAAACATCCCAGCCCAACAAATGACTTACATCGGTCATTGGACAATTCCATGCAACGCAAATGATCATTCCAATCACTATAGCTGATTAGTTTTGAAATATATTATACTAGCTGACCCGGCAAACTTCGTCTCGTCCAAAATTTGTTTTTTATTATCAATACCTTCAAACATTCACGTTTTCTTACTATGAGTAAGTTCATGGGTCCAATCACAGAATTGTTCATTGATTGATTCTAAATTGAGTTTGAGTTTCACTTGTATGGCAACCCCCCTTAGAGAGCGGGGTGCAGTGTCTAACCACCATAGAAACATTGATTTCACCCTAAAACATTCACATGCCAAATTTGGTTTTATTTGCTTGATTAATTATCGAGTAATGCAGAAATTTGTGTTTCATATTTATGGCAGACCCTCCCACCCCGCCTTAGAGAGGGTGGTGGAGAGTGTAACCACCATAGAAATATTTATTGCATCCTAAAATCTCAATATGCCTAATTTGGTTTCATTTGATTGATTAATTCTCGAGTAATGCAGAAATTTGTGTTTCATTTGTTTGGCAGAGAGGGGGGAGGGCTATCACGAAAACCTTCCTCGGCCCCAAAAACCCCTTCATACCAAGTTTCATGTTGATCGGTTCAGTAGTTTCCGTGTCCATAAGAATCAGACAGACAGACAGAAATCCATTTATATATATAGATTCTTGCTTTTGTCAAATCTTCAACATAAACATTAGGAACGAACGAAACACCGACAAAATAAAAAGAAAGGTGCTTAAAATCGTCATTTAAGCTTGAGAGAGCTAGCCAGTGAATAAAATATCTGCCACGAGACCAATCGTCATACTCTGTATGAAGTTTTGGACATGAGAAAGCACGCAACACGACTAGTGCCAAAAGAGCTCAATTTTCTTCACGAATATCATCGCAATCAAGTTACTGAAAACATGCTTGAGCGATTAAATTATGATCCCCTATTCATCCAACGCATAGGTACTGGCGACGAGACATGGGACAACTGACAATTTGACAAATTACCGCTTCGTGAGACCCGTTTTAACAGCATTGAAGACATAAAAACGGATTCGCTGCGTGAACTGAAGGTAATTCCTGAATGTTCAAAAAAATAATTCATCGGATCAAATTTTCCCTACTTCCTAAGTTTATTAAGCCCTCTATAAAAATGTTTTTTGAAACACTTACAGCAGTTGACCGGAACCTTAGTCATGGTCGCATAAAGATGAATTTCGACATGCTGTTTCGTGGGCTGCGGCCTCGGCGATCAGTTCCCTCTCCTTTTCGGCTACAAAATTATTGGAACAGATGCTTCGATTAAGATTCGTCCAAAAATTTTATATTGGCTAGGGAACGTTGGAATGGTTGGCGGCCTTTGGTACTGCGTTCATCTTCAGCCGGTCAATCTCCTACATTGATCTCTTGGCTCTTGGTCCAAGGACAGGCCCGGCCAAAATACCACATCCTCCTTCGCATGATACTTCTTGATGAAGGCGGCAACTTCCGACAGGCACTTCGTACTTTGTACCGCAAGCCCCGAATAAAAAAACAGTGGCCTGGACTCACTTCTCGATGATCGTCAGTCACGGAAGGGCCTTCTTCGGGAACTTTTTGGGAGATATGTGGAAGATATATTTGACGTTCTCGCTTACCTTCTTGGCTTCTTGGTTAATCAGTCGTTGGTATCCAGCATCAAGTAGGGCTCGTGATCCATTATAACCACGACGTCGCGCTTCGCCGGAAATATTTTTTCACCAACACCTTCAGCCGCTTCTTCTGGATGATTGATTTTTACAAAAGTTTTCAAAGTGCAATGAAAGTAATATGAAACATATGATCATTGTGTGGATTACTATTTCATTGTATGCCATTCTAAGGGTTCCAATGTTTTAGGATGTGGGAGGAATTAGTTAGAAAGAAAAATTTCAATAGAGTTCCGGAGAAAATAACCATGCTGGACCTAAAATTTATTGTCTTGCAGAAATTGGGTCGCGATTTGAAATGAATGACATTAAACTCAATAAAAAAAAGAACAACTGCGCACAGTTTCAAAAAATCAAAAATAAGAATTTGAAAAATGTTTTGCTTTTCCGCTAAATTGCATGGAATACTTTGAAAAATGTTAAAATTTTTTGGAAAACTGTAACTTAGAGTAACTCTGAACTGGCTCAGTCTGCGTATTCATTATTCGTGTGATGAGCGTTTGTATAATGAACGAAATGAAAAGTATATCGATTTTCCGTTTCTATTAACCCTATTGCGGTCGGAATTAATTTCCCTTGAAATAGATCCTCTTATCTTTCCACGCTAATAATACTTTGTTTATACCGAGCACCGTTACCTATTGTTGATGGAAACTCTGTATACATTCGTGGAAAAGTTCACTAGACATTGAAATTCATTCAGAAAAAAATGTAAACTATATAATCGTTGAATAAAGTATTTAATATGATCCCTTGCTTTGGTGGCTGGGAGCAGACATACGACCGCAAAGGGTTAAAACTATAAAAAGTATTCTTCCGATCAAGCCAATCACCTATCAAATTAACCTTGTCATTTAGCATTAATTTGTCTCCTATGAGATTCCAGTGAGACCTAATGCCACAGAAATATCTTCGATAGAATGAAAATTCGTCTTTGTCTTTGATTTTCAAGTGGTATTTCAAGGAATGGTGATCGCAGAACGAATCGATGATGATGATTCCGATGAAAGAATTCCGTACAAGGATGAATGGATGCTATGAAGAAAATAAAATTTTAGTATTCAAAAAAAGGAGCTAGACATATTTAGGTGTTTATCTATCGGTGTGTTACAGGGTTTCGAGAGTCATTTTTCCGTTAATTTTGTTTTGCTGAATGCAGTCGTTTGACTGCTCTCAGCCACCATAGCAAGGAATCATATTAAGTACTTTACTCAACTATGTAACAGTTTAAACTTTTTTCCAAATGAGTTTTTATGCTCAGTGACCTTGTTCATGAATGAATACAGAGTTTCTATGAATAATATATAACGGTACTCGATATAAACAAAATATTATTAGCGTAGAAAGATAAGAGAACATCCTTCAAGGCAAAAAATTCCGGCCGCAAAGGTTAAAACACAACATAATTATAGTTTATCACAAATGGATCCATATCAGGTAAATAAATTATTTATTGAATTTGTGATTTTTTAGTTCATTCATAATGATAGCATTATACAATGGTAATAAGATCGTTATCGTGGTATATAATTTATGAGTTTTCTTTCCATAAATCTTTCCACAAATGAAAACTATTGTTGAAATCACAAATCACACTTATCACGAAAGAGACATAATCAAACGAAATGACGAATAGTGATTCAATTATGCATCAACCGTTATGGTATTGCTACACCCAAAACTAGCGTTGGGAGAAAACATGCCATCTTTGGCAGAAAAGATGCCATTTCCTGGTCATGAGAGTCAAATGCGCAAATAATGAGCTATTTTGAAGCTTAAAAATAGTTTGTAGGCATGCGAGCAGACATCTCTTTCTGTTTTCTTTTCTCTTTTAATTTGGGATTGTGCAAAAAAAAGTCCATACGACTTCAACGGGGATCGAACCAAGGCCGACTGGAATGCGAAGGTACTTTACACGACCACGCTATCCATATAACTGCCAGCGCTATTATAAAGGAGCGTGATAATATTACACCTCATCATAAAATGAAGTTGGAAGGTGTTTTCTAAGCCGATAAAGAAGAACATGAACGAGAGTATATCTTTCTCTGTCTGGGCCGTGTATTTGGTAAACTATACGAAAAGCTTTCATTTAAATGTGTTGCCTGTTTCGCTCTCTCATATTGGCTCTAGCATATATATTATACAAATGATATACATGTATTGGGGAGTAGAACATTTTATGTTATCTTTCAGCTCATTTAATGTAATAAATCGGGATGCCAGAAAATGTGCTGAAAATTAACTCTGGGTGTAGTTGGCGACGAAAAGAATCTTTTACGTGAATTAACAAAATGTATACTCGGAAACGCATTTTCAAAGCACAACCAATATTTTCAATACGTTACAAATAAATATTCAGTCATTCATCTCAATCCATTTTAGACCTGCAAAGTTGTTCCATCCTTCGCCATTTTTTTTTTGTACCTTCTCCAAACACGCTATTCCGTTTTTCCGATAATTTCTAATACCCCACCGGATGCGATGCCGAAGGCCTGACTGGAGCAGGCAAATTTCTTTCCACGCTGAGCAGAATAAAATATTTAATCACTACCCATCAGCATTGAATATCCCCCACTTTTCAAAGTGGGGATTGTCGGCTTTTGCCGCACGAGAAACAGATTCAACCACAAGCCTATATTACAGGGATTATGATAAAAATGGAGTGGAAAAGTTCGGCCGCTTTATTTTGTGTTTTTTTTCTTCTTGTCGAGCGGAAGCGCTCAAGACGAGTACAAGAGGAAATGATGGGAATCGAAGAATACGGTTTCGGATGTTTGTTATCTGAATCGAATTGAAATGGGGCGTATCGAAAAAGTGATGATTTGTCTTCGAGTAGTTTGATTAAATTTTAAACAAATTGAAAGGTTTCACCGGGAAAGCTCCGACCTTATCTTCCATGGGGTGAGGCTGGAATAAATGTTGTGTGTGGAGAACGATAGCGAAGAAAATTTACTTAAATGATTCACAGAATCTTTTCAAACGCAGGAAAGACCTTTACTCACATCATGAAAATCAAGTTCGGAATACCATTCTATAGTTTAATCTACATGTCAGCATAATAAATTTATCGGTCTTTAAAAAATACAACAATCACTTCTACGTTCTATATTGCAAAACACGCCTTCACCACAAATGAAAGCCACAAAGCGGTTCCGATTGTGAACATAAATTTTAAAGCATGGGCAACGAATGCCACATCGAGCCTTGACTCGTTTACGCCACAAGGAAATTCATGCTTCCTGCGTGAGAATCATACTAACTAGAACATGAGCGTCCGCGTTCGCCGTGTTCCTGTGTATAGTCGTCACGGGAAAGCCCTTCGGCATGGCCGGGAGTCAACCATCAGCCATTTAACCTTGTGCGAAATTATCAGCCTCAGCTGCCACTTCAGTGCTCGCATTTATTGCTAACGGTTCTTCCGATGCCGATAAGGAAGCATAAGCAACAGCGCAGCTGTTTCGCCGGTTGGCATATATATGAGGTTACGGCTCTGAAATATGGATGGAAAAGATTTAAGTTATCTCGCTTGATCTGATGCTGCCGAAAGCTGCCAAGAGGAGAGAGACGTTTGCGTTTTTCATTCGCTCATATTTCTCTTAAAGTGTACCTGTAACACATTGATCGTAGGTGTGATTTGGAATATACATATTTTACCTATATTCATAATCTCAACTTACAGATTATCTAAAGTTCAATCAGAAGCTCATTATGGTAGCCCTACCACAACCGAAGAATTTCAACTAAGGACGCGCACATTTCCGGGGGGATGGAAAGAGGGCGCCTAAAGAAAATGAATTTACATTTCGTGTATTTTCGATAAAAACAAAAAAGAAAATCCCTTTGCATAGTCCGCCAGCAGAAACAATAAATGGCTGTCGTTTTTGTTAGCACCAACGTTTTCAACGTTTTCTATACAGCGGGTATGGCTTTATAAAGAACTTATCTTCATTGGTGCAGACTTTCAACTGCCATTACATTGAGAGCATTTTTGAAGATAACAGCGAAAACCAGCGGATTGCCCGTGGCTCGCCAGCTTCGCACGATTGTTTTCCATTTTAGACGAAGCTCTAATCATTAGGAGCATGTCTTTTGGGTTTTCAAGAGAATATTCTCTATTGTCATTCAGATAGTTTCATTGGGTATAGCAATAGGACAACTAGATAATTCTCAGGTAATTATAAATTACGAATACCATCATCGTAGCATCATCAAGCAGTAAAAAAACGTTGCACAAGATGTAGCTCTTCACGAAACTAGTAGAAACTGGAAAAAAATGAATGACAAACATTTAGTGAAATGTCCAAAGAAGAAAAGTCAATGTCGTTTCTTTTTTGAAATATAGGCCAAATATCGATAGCTACCCAGCTATCCAGAAAATATCAGATTAAAACGCATCTTGGAATCGAAAGATTCCCACGCTCAATACGGATCAAGCTGTGCGTATCTATTTTACTTTCCGCACTTCGACTAGTAAAAATTTATGCTGCAATAGACAACTCAGACAACTTTAGAAGCAAACCCATCATCGAATATTTTTCCTACATTCTTATAAGAGATGAAGCGCTCTGTAGCAAATACGTGTTCCATCGATGCAATTTCTAACTAATCGAATGTATCCTAACCTAATCTGTATCCTAATCTGGTGATCAATCTCAATCAATAATGTTTAATCATTATATCAAGCTTCAAATTGCCAAATAAATCATAAAATAAAAGAGATGATTTTTGGACATTAAAATTTAATGCGGGTTGACTTGGACCGTCTTTGGGGTGATTTTGTCCACTGTGTGTTTCATCAAAAAAACATACTTTTGTTTAGGTAAAGTAACTCAAGATAATATTACAATCAATAATCAGTGCTCTGTGATCAATACCAGGTGTCTCGGCCAGATTCCAGACCAGAAAAATTGCATTGAGACCATTTCGAATTCTGCATAGATCTTTCCACTGTAGTTCGAGCATTTTCAAATACTTTCGATGCTTGGTCAGAGAAAATCCGTTCACGATGGCCTACGCTGCTCTTTCAAATTACTCCTTCTTCCAACGTTGTCTGTCCATCCTCTTCTTGTAATTCAGCGGCATCTGGAATCAATTATACCAAAGCGAAGCCTCAAATCTGTAGGACCTATTCACCCACATAAACGTGTCCATTTCACCCCGCGCAACATGCAAAAATTAAAATGCAATTAATTCCTTTTATTGTTATCAAACTTACTGTTTCACTGCATCAAATTGTGCCTTTTTAGTAGGCGAACAGAACTTTACTGCACAATATACGAAAAGTTTGTTTAATCAGTGGAAAAAATAAAGGGATTCGAAAAATTGATGGGGGGTGAGCCTAGGGGCACGGACGGCATCTTGAAATTGAAATAGGACTGTGATTTTTTCATTGTTCAAAATAATATTTTTGTCGCTTTCGATACATCAAATGGAAGCCATGAGAAAACCGTTTCCTGTATGAACAAGTATCCTTTAAACGGGTTAAATGAGAAAACGTGGAAAAATTCGGTACCACGTTCTGTTCAAAAATGTACACAAAAATACCATTAAAGGCATTACCTCTTTCTTCTCTTTATTTAATTATGTAGAAGATGATAAGGAGTCATCTTTTATCCTTTTCAAACACAAGCCCAAATAGTTAAGATCTACATAAATATAAGCCTAAGTCAAATAATTCTATGACTACAGAAATATATTATAGATAAAAATAGCATTTCTCCTTCGTTGTCACGTTGTCCGGAACATGGATATACGTGAGTATACCCTTTTCAACTTCTAAATCAGCAGCCAGTTAAATTTATTAATTGCATTTTTTCACATAACCAAACAACATGCTCGATATTATGACATCCTGGACCACAATTACATAAATTGATAGCAGCAAGACCTACACGATAAAAACGTGAATTGAGCACAAATTGATTGGACAACATACAATACAACAACTGATAAATGCCTATTGCCAACAAATGGAAAATAATTCATGATACGCATCGATTAACACTAACACTGAACTAACGCCCGAATATAGACCAAAAGGTTGCTCGTTGCGTCGAGGAGGAAAGCGTGTGGCAGGGCTATCGAAAAAGCATACCCACGAAAAAGCATATTTATATAAGCACGAATTTATTTTAGTCTCATCGTTGCCCTAGATCAGGGGTTCTCAAACTATTTTGGGCAAGAGACCCCTTTTCCAGAATGAAGTCATACCTCAGACCCCCATAGCCTAATTTCGTTGAGAGTCATATATTTAGTTTTTTTCTTACTGAATAATTATCAATTAAAATACACTGCAGTTAGTTGAATGAGTAAACTTGACATTATTTACTCATGGAGGCGATCTGGTGTAGTGGTAACATCCGTACCTCTCACACGAAAGGTCACGAGTTGAGTTCTCACTCCGACATTCTTCCAAAAATGGAAGTAATATGACAAACCAGCCAAAAGTGTTGAAAACAGGGTTCACCACATATACAGAAAATAGCCTGTATTCTACAGATTTTTCGCAAAGATACAGAATTTACAGTTTTTTTTTTAATTCAATTTAAAATATTAAATTTATTACAGTGCATACATATATACAGTAGAACCCCGATTATCCGTAGTGCGAATTAACCGAGAAAGCGAGTTCCATGGTAGATCTTCAGGGCTTCCCGAAAGTTGTCAGTGAGAAGAAGGCACTTGCTCATATTATCTGACCACAAGTGTTCGCGACCTTACAGATGGATAGTTTAATGATTTCTGTATTGATAAAGCATAGTTTCATGCTGAAATATTTCTATTTCGTGTTTGCACCTCATTTTTAGCCCATTATCGCGTAATCCGCGATTTTCGTTATTCGCGAAGACCTTGCAAGAATATTTCGCGGATAATCGGGGTTCTACCGTACCTTGATTTATAAAAATGTCGATCGCAACGCAACGAGAAGGTTTTCGTTGGAGGCAGTTATTAAGCAAAATCTTGAGCGATTTGAAGAGCTTAAACTATTCTTTTCGTTCAAAATTAAGTATAACCATAAACAATCCACCAATCGTATTTATTGGCTCATTGAAACTAGGACATTAAACAAAGTCCGGGAATCAGTTGACCCCACAATTATAGACTCTATTTTGAAAGCGAAGAACTGTGTATCGGCTCGAGGAGGAGCGTCATGGATGAAATTGACGGAGAATTTGAAGGCAAAGTTCCACAAAACCATGTATAAACATCATGACGCAATTCTGAAGATTATGAGAAAACCGTGTGATAATTTAATTTGTTGTATTGATACGACTTTCACAACCCATAAAATCAAAATGAAAATAAACCTTTATTTTGCCTTTTTCGATCATTGCGTTGTAACCAGAACTTATGACAACTTTGGTTGTACTCTTGCTTGAGCTCCTCATCTGTGCTGATGATAATCAACTGCATTGCATTATCACCTTGGCTCACTCCATGGGTGTGGTATAGTACGGATCTATTATCCTTTGAGGAGTTTGGAAGATCCTAAAACATCTTAGTAAAATTCTGTTGTAATGCGTCCAAGTGAGCAACATATGATAATATAATATGGCATTGAAGCTTTTGTGATAATTTTGACAAATGCAGAAACTCTGAACATTCTTTTCTTCGAAAAATTTGTTTTTAAAGTTTCGTCAGAAAGGCTTTTCTTGATATTGTTTCAATCAAGTTGTAGTCATGACTCATGACCATGCAGCTGAAACACAAATTTAAAAAAAACTGAAAATCTTGCTAAGCAAGAATCTCTTGGTAGTCAGGGAATTCGAGCATGTAGAAGTAACTGAGTAAAGACTTCGTCATTTTACTCATGCAGCTGAGCAAATAATCATAAATTCAAAGAATTGCTTCGAAGGTTATTGATAGCACTTATAATATATAGTAAAGACTGATGCGATCTAGGACTCATATTTTTTGCTACTAAATGCTGTCTGTGAATCACGCCGCGAATGACCGGTACCTCACGCAGTTGTAACTTTGAGTGAGCTGTAAAACCACGATGACGACCAACCATAAATGGTGCACCATCAGTCACCATGGAATAGCTTTGTCGGCAAAAAAACGCTCATCGTCCTGTTGAGTTTTTAACATGTACAGCAATAATACTTTCTACTAAAATATTAGTCATTCTTATAACAGGGTGGTTCACGTAACACATCGTATGCAGTATTTTAAATATTTCAAATAAGAACTTTTGTTATTTTAAAGGGGTCGATTTTAAGACCTCGCCGACCCCCCAAATCAATTTTCGTTCGTGTCGACCCCTGGGAAACCGAAATCGACCCCAGGGGGTCGATATCGACCACTTTGAGAAACCCTGCCCTAGATTAATGAAGGAAGGGATGTGATAACTACTAACTGCAACTGCAATTGCTTCATGAGATGGTTAGTTCATTTGCAGAGATGCCAACCTTCCTGATTTTTCAAGATTTCCCAGACTTTTCAGCACGCTCCCTGATATCCTAACGAACACTCAATTTATCCTGATTTTTGTGAAATGATTCTGATTTGCACTCTATACATTATTCGTAATAAATATACTGGTTTACATGCCAAAGTTTTCTTTCATGATAGTCCTCCGGTTCGCACTTGTATATATCACTAGCTACCCCGGCAAACTTCGTCCCGCCCATTTACTTGATTAATTCTCGAGTAATGCAGAAATTTGTGTTTTATTTGTATGGCAGCCACCCCTAAGAGAGGGGGAGGGGTATCTAACCACCATAGAAACATTCATTGTACCCTAAAGTTTCCATATGCCTAATTTGGTTTAATTTGCTTGATTAATTCTCGGGTAATGCAAAAATTTGTGTTTCATTTGTACGGCAGCCCCCTCTAAGAGAGGGGGAAGGAGTATCTTAACACCATAGAAACATTTATTGCATCCTAAAACCTCCACATGCCAAATTTGGTTTCATTTGCTTGATTAATTCTCGAGTAATGCAGAAATTTGTGTTTCATTTGTATGGCAGCCCCCCCCTTTTAGTGGGAGAAGGACTGTCTAACCATCATAGAAACATTTATTGCACCCTAAAACTTTCACATGCCAACTTTGGTTTCGTTCGATTGATTAATTTCCGAGTAATGCAAAAAATTGCGTTTCATTTGTATGGCAGCCCCCTCTAAGAGAGGGGGAAGGAGTATCTTATCACCATAGAAACATTTACTGCATCCTAAAACCTCCACATGCCAAATTTGGTTTCATTTGCTTGATTAATTCTCGAGTAATGCAGAAATTTGTGTTTCATTTGTATGGCAGCCCCCCCTTTGAGTGGGGGAAGGACTATCTAACCATCATAGAAACATTTATTGTACCCTAAAACTTTCACATGCCAACTTTGGTTTCGTTTGCTTGGTTAATTTCCGAGTAATGCAGAAATTTGTGTTTCATTTGTATGGCAGCCCCCCCTTAGAGAGGGGGGAGGGGTCTCAAAATATCACGAAAACCTTCCCCGGCCCCAAAAACCCCTACATACCAATTTTCATGTCGATCGGTTCAGTAGTTTCCGAGTCTATAAGAATCAGACAGACAGACAGACATCAATCCATTTTTATATATATAGGTACATTAATTTAAATTATCTGGACGAAAATCTGTATCTAACTTTTTTCATCTCTGCCCTCAATTGTTTCGTGGTTTTCCAAAATTACTCAAGAGAAAATTTTTGAATTCATAGTCAATATAGAAAGATTTTATATATAATTTGTTCATCTGATTCATAGTAGAATCAACTTTAATGATGGGACTATTGTAAATATTAGGCTGTCAAAAAAGTGCTGCGGTATTTTTTTTAATTTTCATTTGTTCATAAAATTAGTTACAATCATCTGTTTTAAGTCAAATATGCGCCGTTTTGTTCGATGACTTGTTCCCAACGAGATGCCAACTTCATAATACCCCTGTTATAGAAGCTCGCTTCCTTATTGGCAAAAAACTCGGATAGCCAATTTTCACAGGCCTCTTTTGTGGCTAACTTCTGACTACCTAGCTCTTTCGCCATGGACAAAAACAGGTGGTAGTCACTTGGTGCGAGGTCCGGACTATACGGCGGATGTAAAAGAACCTCCCATCCGAGCTCCCGGAGCTTCTGGCGCGTCACCAAAGAAGTGTGTGGCCTGGCGTTGTCCTGATGGAAGACAATGCGGCCTCTGTTTATCAAAGATGGCCTCTTCTTCATGAGTGCTACCTTCAAGCGGTCCAGTTATTGGCAGTACAGGTCCGAATTGAGCGTTTGGCCATAGGGAAGCAGCTCATAATAGATTATTCCTTGACAATCCCACCAAACACACAGCAGAACCTTCCTGGCCGTTAATGAGGGCTTGGCCACCGTCTGAGCCGCTTCAGCGGGCTTCGACCACGACCGTTTGCGCTTCACGTTGTCGTAAGTGACCCACTTTTCATCGCCAGTCACCATCCGCTTCAGAAACGGGTCGATTTTGTTGCGATTTAGCAGCGATTCACATGCGCCGATACGGTCAAAGATGTTTTTTTGCGTCAACGTGTGTGGCACCCATACATCGAGCTTCTTTGTGAATCCAAGCTTCTTCAAATGGTTAATAACGGTTTGATGACTTATCCCCAGCTCTTGGCCGATGCTACGGCTGCTACTATGCCGGTCTTTCTCGGCTAATTCAGCGATTTTGTCGCAATTTTCGACGACAGGCCTTCCGGAGCGTGGCGCATCTTCGACGACCTCTACACCAGAACGAAAACGTTGAAACCATCGTTGTGCGGTGGAAATGGAAACTGTATCGAGTCCATAAACTGCACAAATTTTATTGGCAGCTTGAGATGCATTTTTGCCTTTGTCATAGTAGTAATGTAAAATATGTCGGATTTTCTCTTTATTTTGCTCCATATTTGCGAGACTATAACTCACGAACGACTCAACCAAACAATACACTGTCAAGGACTATATTATAGCGGATTTTATAAGGACTATAAAATACCTTTCCAACAAGCTATAGTATGACTCGATACAATGAATACAACTAGAACTACGCGCTTACAACGACACCTCGCGGAAATACCGCAGGACTTTTTTGACAGCCTAATATATCTATAACTGTACTAAATGTCATAAAAATTAGGAAAAAATCAACAAGTCTTCCACTGCTGATATGCTTTCCTCATTGGTCGAGTAAAGATTCATACGAAACAGAAATGCTTATGTTGTGTCATTTCTCGATTTCATTTGGAATTGCTTCTAAAGGCGCGTCCACATCATGCCGAATGATGCCGATCGGCCTGTACCAGGCGGCATATTCGGTTCGTGATGTAATGTGGACGCCACATCGGGTGCACGAAGCCGATGCCCCATCGGATGTACGAAGCTGTCACGAAAACACGAAGCACAATGTCGTCAACGCTAATTTACTTCGTTTTGTTTTGGTTCGACTTTCTCGAAGCGGACCCACTTGTTTCGAGTCGGTTTTCGGCACGTCGGCAAGCCCGGGCGGTACGTCCACATTTAGTCGGCTTTACCGGGCGGCCAAGGCCGCTCGGCGTAATGTGCACGCGTCTGAAGATGAAACGATGGACAATGGATGCTACAGGCTCGAGCGAGCCCGTTAAATAAAAGAGATCTTTGAGAGTCCTCAATGGTCCTCGGGGCTTAGACTACAAATCGAGAACACTACTGAACCCTAAATCGAGAGAGAAGTAACACTCTCATGAGTAAACCTATTAGGTTTTATAGTTAAGTAATCAAAAGAAGCTAAAGATATAAATATATAAATACGAGTACAGCAATTATCTTATATCGGTTGTTGAACATCTTACCACTATTTCGATATGTGTTAAATTATGTGATCTTTCGCATTATTTTTGCATATTAAACCTACATGGATATTCAGCTCTAACGATAGTATCTGAGAGTGTTGATCACTTATGCCTCTCAAAAATAGCGTCTTAGAACTCTAAGATTGAGTCTAAAGTTGGCCCGTTCGACAGTGTTTTTTTTTTCAAAAACACCACACTGCACCAGATACATCCGGGACGACTCTCGTACATTAATCCATATTTTTCAATTTCTGAAATTGTTAAGTGTGCGAAAAGTGTAAATTTAAAGGTGCGTTCCAGCACAGCTTCTCCCAGAAGAACATCCCGCCGTATCTTTCCTTCATGCTTCATGCTTATACTTACAAAGATAGCACGTTGCAAATATGTAGGACATTATTAAATTACGAATGCAATGTGATATTTAAATTCATACATGTTCGCTTTGCTTGCTACCTAATAATGTTGGGTAAGACACTGCGCGTAGCTGCTGATAACCCCGCGATACTGTAATAAGAACGAATGACGGATTTCGCGTCAACTCGTCTATGGGATTGGCATGACCCTCTCAGAACTTAATAAAACTTTCTGGGCGTGAAGACCTTACCTAATTAAGCAACTTGGCATACTTAGTTTTCCGAAAATTTATCTAGACTAACATATGAAAAGGGCTAAATATTTTGATAATTTTTTTATAATTTTTTTTACTCGAAAATTGTAAGTCCTACAAAAAAGTGATATGTGGAAGAGTTTTAGGAAAATAATTGAATTTCCAGAAAAAATACTTGGATGCTAAAGTATTGTTTTCAGCTTGTTTGTGTATTCAAATACAATATGTTTCATTTCAGAGAGCAACGACAGCTCTCAAACAATAGCCATCTGTCAAAAATCTCTTGATTAGTCGGTCAGAATCGAATAGTTGTTGTAGATTTAGGTATCTATTATGAGTCACTGTAAATATGATAATAATAAATGGATTGTCGTGACCGGCAGCAAACGTAAAGTAACGGAAAATAAATAGCATTATTTTGTTTCTGCGTAATCATCAGAATTAAACAAAGAAAAGTGTGACATTATTTAGCAACATGAGTCAAGCGTTTACTAGGATATAACTTGGAGATTATATGATGGAGTTTGAGAATCTTCAATATTTTGGTTAGTGTTATCCTCATCTATACGTCGTTTTTTCTTTGGAACACACCTATTGTCACGACCGGCAATTTTCAAACAACTGCAGAGCCATTTTATTCATCCTTTCGGTATCTATGCATTCCATTTTATATTATCATATCTATAGTGACTTACAGTGACTCTTAATAGATACCTAAATCTACAACAACTATTCGATACCTGACCGACCGATCAAAAGATATTTTGGCAGATGGCTATTGTTTGAGAGCTGTCGTTGCTCTCTGAATTGAAACATATTGTATTTAACTACAAAAACAAGCTGAAAACTGTACACTAGGGTGCCAATGAATGTATGGGAAAAAATTGACCCTAAAATTTCAAATAGGTTTCCTGTTTTCCTGAACTCTGCAATCATCAAAATGAGTTTGGAGCATTAACAACTTTGCTTATGACAGGCAAAAACCAATCTCCACTTCCAAAGAAACCTCTTCTAATTGCAAAAAGCATTCGAGCACAGGTCGGTCAGATCGAGAGTGCACGGACAGCAGACAAAGGTACACAATACATTCTTAATACAAGAAAACCAAATCAGATCGAAGAGCTGCTCAACCTCACTCACTTATCAGATGGGACAGAGATCGAAATTAAGCTGCACCCTACGCTTAACTCATGCCGCTGTGTTATCGCGCCTTGGGACATTGCTGACATGACCGACGATGAACTACTGAGCGGGTTGAAAAATCAACGAGTAAAAGCAGTGAAACATATAAAAAATACGCCAGTTTTTGTTCTGACTATGAATCAATCAACATACCCTAAGCATGTGAAAGTTGGTCTGCTACGAATTGAAACGCGGACGTATTACCCAGAACCGATGATTTGTTTCAAATGTTATCAGTATGGTCACCCCAAACTCAAATGTCCCGGCCCAATAAGATGTTACAATTGCTCCCAAACACATGAAGATGCAAGAGAATCATGCGAAGAAAACTCTCATTGCCTCCATTGTAACGAAAACCACAGACCGTCCAGTCGTAAATGTATAAAGTACAAAGAAGAAAAAGCTGTCATCCAAACAAAAATCGATCTCAACCTCTCGTTTGATGAAGCTAGAAAACGTGTAGCAACTGGACCTAAAGTGGCCGCTCAACCTCGCCTTGATCGGGCTAGACTAGATGCACTACAGGAAGAAAACAAGAAAAAAGATGAACTAATTGCACTCCTAACCGAAAAAGTTAAGCAAAGTGAAGCGTTGGAACAGAAAATGGATGTAATCCTCAAAGTGCAAGCAGAAAAGAACTACGAATTTGACAACCTACTTAAAACAGTCCAGGAGCATGAACAAGCAAACAAACAGCTTGAAAAACAAAACTCTGCTATGAAACACTACATTCAAAAACTTCAAGAAAAAATCCAATTCGAGACGCGTAGTACCAACAAAAGTGAAACTGAAACTAGACGAAAATCAAAGCGTGTGAATGCTCGAGCATCATCATATCAACACAGTCAAGAAATTTCTCCCGAAAACAACCAACCTCCCTGCAAAAAGTCACAGTTACCAGCAACCTATCAACCTCCTGTATTATACGCGGAAGAATAAGTGGTGGATATTTCCGATTATGAATTAGAGTTACATGAAGATTCTTCACCTCACTATGTTCGGAAAACCCAGTAAGTCAACACCAACGCACAACAATCAACACACCAGACTCAACGACGCAGACGTCATCAACAACAACAACACTAACAACAACCACGCATCTAACTGGATTGAGACGAACGAAAATGTAGAAACTCCCTCACTTTCCGGCCGGGAAGCCCAGCAGGATAACATACTTGTCCAGGACGTTACACCCACACCTGTTAATAGCGAAACCCTCTCTACGACCAGTAAAAACAGTGGCAGCTGCTCAACGCCAATTAGCACCGTTAGTTCTGCTTCCAACATTGAAAATGATTCCAAAACTCTAGAATTTTCTTCGAACGATGCCTATCAAGAGTCTATGCATTTCCACACACGGTTCCTGAAAGTAGATGTTCCCGAATCTCGGAGCAACCCTTTAAAAGCTTTCATTGTGAGGGGCCTGTCCCCACAACCAACTTTACGTGATTTTTACCAACTGTGGGATCCAGGCGAAGGTTCGAGTCCCAATGATTCAACATCATTCACCACCGCCTACAACGTCTTTTCATCTTTCACAAGCTGCAACTATTACCGGTGAGGGGTCCGTTAACCCCGGGCATTTCCTAACACCGGTCCTGATTGTAGATGTTCCCGTACCTCGGACTGATGCTACAGCAGCTACCGGTGTTGGGGACTTGCCCTTACAGGCAAGTACAAGTAAGCGTATTGACAACAGACAATTCTTCCCAGCTACCTTCTCATTCTCAGATACTGAATTCAGATGAGTACGAGACAACGAGAACGAAAGTCAGTTCAGCAAAATATCTCCGAAATCAACACAAATAACAACGAAACATCCCTTCTTCAATAGAATGTGCGAAGTATAAGGCGAAACAATCCCGAATTCAAAAAACTCGCTGATGACAACACTCCAGCCGTTATCTGTTTACAAGAAATGATGACCGATAAAACTAACAACCTTCTATGCAACAATTACAACTGGATAACACACAATCATCCAGCGAGCATAGGGAAGGGAATCGCTGATTTGGGCATTCGGAATGACTTCTGCTACCAAAGCATAAACAATACCACTGATATGCACGCTTGTATTGCCAGAATTGGCGATCCAAGGAACATAACTGTCATTTCGCTATACATTCCAAACAATGTGAACAACGAAAACCTGGTCAACGAGCTCAACGAACTCATAAGGACAAGTGAACCTCCTTACATAATCTGTGGAGATTTCAACGCTAAACATAAAGCTTGGGGTGCATCAACTTCCACTACTCGAGGTCGCAGGATTTTTGAATGGGCTGTTGATAATAATCTTGTCTCGCTGAACAATGGATCACCTACTCATATACACTGCACGTCAGGATCATTTTCATCAATTGATATTTCTTTTGTTTCTGCTAGCCTCGTGTCAAACTTTACAAGGTCAGTTCAGCAAGACAGTTATGGAAGTGACCACTTTCTGATTCTCATACGGTCCCACAATACGCTCCGCAACATCTACTATCGCAAAAGATGGCTTTTCAAGGATGCAGACTGGACTGCTTTTGAAATGATAATTGATGAAAAAATTCCAGCTGGTGCCACCATGTCGCTAGACAATATCACTACTAACATTATCCATGCCGCATCACTTTCAATTCCAAAATCAAGTGGGAAAATCGGGAAGAGGAGCCAGTTTTGGTGGAACCAACAGATAGCGATGGTGGTAAAAAAACGAAGGAAAGCTTTGAGGAAACTCCGCAAATTAAGCATAGAGAATCCAAGCAAAGAAGCTGCGTTTTTGGAATATCTAGAAGCAAATAAGCATGCCAGAAAAATTATCACGGAAGTCAAACAATCATCTTGGGAACGATTCGCGGAAATCTTTAATTCGAATACTAACTCGTCGGAATTGTGGCAAAATTACAACAAACTTGGGAAGAAAAAACATACTGGAGCCCGTAGTATCTTCATCGACGGGAAACAAACGGATGACCCTCAGGAAATCGTCGAACACTTTGCCGAGTTCTTTGCGTCAATCTCATCTACAGCCAACTATTCAGAAGAATTTCAACAACTAAAACGAGATCGTGACAAGCATAACTTAGACTACAGCCTTGAAGTATCCTCACCCCTAGACAAGGATTTTTCAATTGACGAACTACTGCTAGCCCTAGATAACACGAAAGGTTCATCAACGGGTCCTGATAACATCGGCTACCCGATGCTGAAACGGCTTCCACTCCATTGCAAATACACCCTTCTAAAGGCATTCAACCATATCTGGTCTCATGGAGTTATTCCGAATTCATGGAAACAAAGCATCGTGATTCCAATACCAAAATCGGGAAAAAACAGCAAGGATTATAACCAATTTCGTCCCATTTCTCTGACCAGCTGTATAGCCAAAACCTTAGAAAAAATGGTCAACCGTAGGCTGACTACCCACCTAGAAACAAACGGAGTATTCCACCCACATCAATTTGCCTTTCGTAAAGGTATGGGCAAAAGCGATTATTTTTCGGAATTAAACCATGTGATAACGGAAGCAGCAAAAAATAGAGAACATTGTGAAATTGTAGTTCTCGACATGAAAAAAGCTTATGATCGTGTATGGCACCGTCACGTGATGGATAGAATTATCAGCAACCACCTGGGGAAGAACATGACGGGAATCATAAGAAATTTCCTCGCGGAAAGAACATTTCAAGTAAGCTATGGAGGATCGTTGTCGCGAGCAAAAATTCAAGAAAATGGTGTGCCCCAAGGGTCTGTGCTTTCTGTGACACTATTCTTGTTGGCAATCAATCCTATCTTTGGTGCTGCTCCTAAGAACGTCCGTATGTTCGTGTATGCTGACGATATTGTGGTCGTTGCTACAGGCAAAATGGACAAACACTTGCGCCTAAAGTTGGAGAGAGCAGTTCAAGCCATCTCGAAATGGGCTTCTAGCGTAGGGTTTGAAATCTCGGTCGATAAGCCTTCAACTATGCAGTGCTGCAAACTACAAAAACACCGAAAATGGCACCTTGACGGAGGGAAGATAGACCTGGACGAAGTTGAACTCCAAAGGCCAAAAACCACAAAAATTCTTGGTGTGATATTCGACAGAAGATGCTTGTTCAACAATTACACCAAAAAGTTGATCGAAGACTGCAGAAGTCGACTAAATCTGCTGAAGGCAATTTCTCGGTGGGCTGACAGAAAAACCCTCGAAAGAATTGGATACGCTATTGTTCTCTCCGAATTGTTTTATGGACTTGAGGTACTCAAGTGGCAAAACATCATCCAACTTACTCCAACCTATAATGCTGTCATTCGGATTGCATCAGGTGCCCTCCGAACAACTCCAATACAATCGATGATGGCAGAAGCAGCACGGCTCCCATGGGAATTTGTGGCAACCTTAACATTAGCAAAAAAGGCTTGTAGAATCATGGAGAGGGAAAACGCTACAACCAAAACAATATGGAAGATAACCAATCAAGCACTTAATGTTCTAACCAATCAAAAACTCCCGATGATCACAAAATTCCGCACTAAACTAGGTAGACCCTGGTATGAAGCGTGTCCTAAAATCGACTGGTTTTTGAAAAAACGGGTCAAAGCAGGTCAAGGACGTCTGATAGCCCAAAAATTATTTGAATCACTAGTGGAAAAAAATACGCTGATTACGACCTTTGGTTCACAGATGGTTCGTTATCACAATCCAAAGTTGGAGTTGGAATTGTAGGCCCGAACTACCGGCTTAGTGGAAGCCTTGGTAATCAATGTTCCGTTTATTCCGCCGAAGCTTTTGCAATTGCGAAAGCTACAAGGCAAATACAAAATAGAAGCGTAATTTTCACAGATTCTGCAAGCTGCTTACAGGAGATAGAAAAAGGGAAGTTGCATCATCCTTCCATTCAAAAAATTGTAAAAGAGATGAAGGATAAACAAATCATTCTATGCTGGGTTCCTGGTCACCAGGGAATCGACGGAAACGAAAAGGCGGATGACATGGCTCGCGAAGGACGAAATGCGGAGGTGATTTGTTCCTCGGTTCCCGCACAAGATGCAGTTAGCTCGTGTAGAAGGATTTTGTGGCCAAAACATCAATTTATCTGGAACAACGCAGATCAGAGAGGCCTACAACTCATTAAAGGTACCATAACGAGATGGAAAGACAGAAAAACTAGGCGAGAGCAAATAGTACTGACCAGATTGCGTCTGGGACATACTTGGGCCAACAAAAAGTATCTGTTCGAGAGGAAACCTCCCGGGATGTGTGACATCTGTAGCAAACCAATCACTGTGAACCATACACTACTCGATTGCTGTAAATACACTATTGAAAGGAGACGACACGGACTACCAAACAATATAAGTGATATCTTAAGTAACAACAACAATATGGAAGAAAAAGTACTGAAATTTTTAAAAGACATCAAACTATACAATCATATATGAAATACTGTAAACTCACAAAATAAAATTTAATCAATATACAGAGGCGAATGCCACATTAGGCAAAGTCTCTATAAAAATAAAAAATAAATAAAAAAAAAAAATTATAATTTCTATGCTCATTAGTTTCTATGCTGGCTACAGAAAAGCGGCCATCTTTGCAATCCCTTGATATCAGCTCAATTGAACTTAAGGGAGAGTGGCGCAAAGCGGTCAAAGTTTGAGTTTTTTGAAAATCGAAAAATCACCCAAGGGGGGAATTCATGTTTTTCGAAAAAAAATTTTGGATGCCAAATGTGTTGATATTGCATGAAACGTCGAGATTTAGTGTCATCTCGGAAAAAAATGTTAAAAATCGACACTCTGAGACTTTTTTTTTCCGGACTAAGAGATGAAACATATGCTTTTGGGTGCCAATAAAAATAGTTATATCAATTATTCATTCAGAACTTGCTGCGAAATGTTAATTGCACGATTATATATCATATGCAAAACATTACCTCATTGGAACTTCATTTATTAGTGTCGCAGACGTTAAAATTTGAAAACCGTTTTTTGAAAACCGAAAAATCACCGTAAATTGGGGTTTTCGAAAAAAAAATTGATGCCAAATGTCTTAAAATTGCATGACACGTCGAGATTTACAGTTATCTAAAAAAAATGAACATTTCGCAACATTTATTGACACCCAAAACAATATGTTTCGTCTTGGGATCCAAAAAAAAGTCTCAGAGTGTCGATTTTTGACAATTTTTTTTTTCGAGATGACACTAGATCTCGACGTTTTATGCAATTTTAAGACGTTTGGCATCAATTTTTTTTCGAAAACCCTGATTTCCTCTACTCCCCCCTTGGGTGATTATTCGATTTTCAAAAACTCAAACTTTGACCGCTTTGCGCCACTCTCCCTTCAGTCCGATTGAGCTGATATTTTGCTTTTCGAGGTGGTGAACATTTTTTATGGGGTATCTTTTTGAAATTCGAGATGACCATTTTTACACCCAAAAAAAAAGAAAATTTTCGAGAACAAATCTAGAAAATGTTTTTGTTAGAAAATCTTTTTTGCCCTAAATACGCACAAGTTACGATGTATGGAAGAGTTGTAGGGCACATATTTATCTACCATTTATCAGCCATTTCTACAAAATCTGAGATGACCATTTTGAGAACATCGACTTTTTGTTTTTGAAATCGATTTTTTTAAGCGTAGGATTCTAAAAAAAATTGTATTTTTTTCCGAAAATTCAATTGCTTTCCTAAAATTATTCCATAAATCATTCTTTTGTATGCCTTACAATTTTCGAATGAAAAAAATTATAAAAAAATTATCAAAAATATTTAGCACTTTCCATATGTTAGTCTAGATAAATTTTCGGAAAACTAAGTATGCCAAGTTGCTTAATTAGGTAAGGTCTTCACGCCCAGAAAGTTTCATTGAGAACTGAGAGGGTCATGCCAACATCTGGTCGAGTTGGCGCGAAATCCGTCGAATGCAGACATGGGTGGGGGAGGAAAACTATGCGAGGATTGCATATTTCTCTTCATGAGGAAGCGTGTTTCCGCCTGGTAATTATGAATTTATGTAAGAAAGGTTTACCGGCGTTCATGGAAGCCGCAGAAAAGAACCATTCGCTCTAGAATTAAGACTAGGTATATTGTTTAAAGCTGAATCGGAAAAGTTAATGTATACATCTCAAGCCATCTTATTCTTTTCCAAAATAGTTCTAATTTCTAATGACTATCTTGAATACACCGCTCATATTTAGTACGAGATAACCTTACAATGACTTTGAATATTGCAGATAACGTGATCTTTATTTTGCCAGTATATAAATACCCGCTCCATTGCTCTAAATATCGCAGAGGCTGGAATTCTGGAATCCATCCGCGAATTCATCCCGTGAAATTCAAGTTAAGAGAACAAGAAAGCATTTTAAGACATTCAAAGCCGAACTGAATGGTAAACTCGATTTGCATAAACATTCCATGTTGGTAAGTCAAAAAGAGCCACAATTAAAACTTTCACTGAAACAGCAACGTTCCCCCCGTTCAAATTCTGTTTTACCGAGCATAGGAATGCCCTAGAAGGCTGTTGGTTTCATCATCTTACCATCGTTCGTCTCCGCAGATGACTACGGGTTGGCGAAAGATCCGTGTTTTGTTTGGCCTAGAGTTCGGTGCACCTTTCCGGGCACTCACATTCAGGAGACTACCTTCTCTTTCGGTTGAGAAGGAAGAGTGGAAGGTGTTTACATTGGAATGCAACAATAATTACCACCCAGATTGCAAATGTAATTAGGTGTAATTTGAATACCACAGTTGTTGGTTTTTGAATTTTAGGAATGTTATGTTACATCATCAACAGCAAAGTTACTTAAATTTTGGGTGCAATTTGTGAATAGCTCTGGAAATTCAGTTCCAGTTTTTTTTTGTTTCCGGAAGAATATTTTCGTTTTCGGAAGAACAGAAAAAGCAATGTTAATCGATTTTGAAGAACCTTTAAGTACAGCTCCCTATTTAGTGGGAGCATTTTTGCATAATCAAATAAGTTTTATGGAAATTCAAAGCGTATCGTAGCATAAAATCAACCGAACACCTAGTATGTTTGTTATATTTTTGCTGTTGAATTTCGCACAACATAATATTTCAATCGACTGAATTGAATTATGTCTTCCTCCACTGCAAGACTGACAATCTAAAATCTTTTGCCTAGCATCCTATCTACAAACTGCACATGCATGTCGGCACTAGACAACCGGAAAGATAGATTTGATGCACTACGTTGATAAACATAGCACTGAGTATAAAGTCTTTTAACAGTAACAGAATCATAACGACATTTTTGCTGCACTCTATTGATAGTAGAAAGCCACTCGAAACACAACGAAGAGAGAGAAAAATATCGAAGGGAAAAAAGACCGTTTCTTCGTATACGTCTGTCTGATGCAAGAAAAATATCACCGACGATGTGATTTTATCCTCATGGTCAACTTATATTTCCCGGACGTCTTGTTCAATTTGGTTCTTGTCAGGACATTCGACGAGACGGTTAACACAGTCGGTGAACGATGGAACTCGCAAAGATGGAACACTCTTGAAAAGTTGCATGTTTGGAGCGATCACACACTGAGATGAGAGGCTTTCGTGGTTGGGTGACAACACACATATCATATTGGAAGCTCTAGAGTTCGATTACAGTTCTAACCGGTGGAGTTTTTCGTTGAAATCTTGAAATCGTTGAATCCTTTATGTACACGCGTATTCTCAATCTTCCCGCTCAAAATATAAACAAGATAAACAAGACAATATTAGAATGGAAATTTCAACCAAAGACTTATAAAAATGACTCAAGTGATGCTATGTTGGAAGGTGAAGTACACATATAAATGTTAGTAACTATGCTGAAGAAAAAAAGCAGACGCTGGGAAGAACCTCTTTCATACATTTAGCAATGTAATGCAAACCAGTGCTGAAAATATTCACGTTCACGACATTCAAATTCAGCGAATTGCTGCCTTCCTTGTATGGATAACCTACTGCCCAAGCGAGAGTCGATAAATATGGAACAACACTGTCAATGAACCCCAGGGGAATGAACATCAACATCAGCTTGCCATGAAGTTCATTTTTCATTTGCACCTTCCTTTTCGTCATGGTATTCGTAAGGTCGAAAAAGAAGATCATTGTGTGTTAGTGAAAATCAAAGCATAAAATTCAACGTCACCAATTGAGAGTAAAATCGATTAATGGTAAAGGATGGCAATCCATCACACAAAATTCTTGTTTTTGGCGAGTTTGGCAATAGAATGTATAGAATAACTCTTGCTACGTTTTATGAATCTACTCACGATTGCCCGGAAATGACACACAACCACCATTTATATGTGCAGTGGGTGACACGTTTTCAATAAAAATTCACTGCAAGCGATGAAGATCAACTTAACGTTCGTGATAATCACCTGAAATTATTGACAGTAATGGAAGTGCCTGAATGCAGGCTTTTCGAAATTCGTTCATGCTGTTTTCGATCAATATACCAGACAAAGCTCATGCGTCTCGACTCTTGTGTTATACTCATTATGACAGATATGGTGTTGAGTTTCAACAGAAGAGAATTTATCCGATACTGGGAAAAATTTAATTCCTTCATTCGTGAATAAATTTTGATAATTTGTGGCACTGATGCAAACTTTTGATGACAGAACAGGAGTGGTGTGATTATATTGCAGAGCCATATGCTCTGAAGAGCTCCTTCGAGAAGAGTGAGCTGGAAAACTTATTTAAATAAAATGTTCCTAAATTCAATCGAGGAACGAACACAGAACAATTGCCTACACACAATTTAACATAACCTAAGTTCAATACGTAATCAACTCAACACCTAAAATTAATTTTTAGCACATGTTTTGGCATCCCGATTTATTACATTAAGGTGAAGGTGGACCGAAGCCACAAATGGCTACCACGATGGCGCTCACTTCTTTCATCTCCCTCCCTTTTTTTCCAAAATATATATTTTATTTAGACACATATGGCGTTACCCTGACGGGCCGGGAATTCTATATTTTGACAATTTTTGTCTTACGACTATGTTAGTGATATGTAATAGATTACTCGCGGTTGGCTCGAGGTTAGTATTACAAAGATTCTCATAATTAGGATGTTGCAGTCTCCATTGCTCTGTATGTTTGGCCGACATTTGTATGTTTGGCCGACACGGGATCCTGTTGGGGTGCAAATGACCATTAATCAGCAACGCCCCCCTAGTCTGTACCTCATATCAATCGTGGTGCATCTCTCTTGACTCGAGAAATCCAGGGAAAAATGGTCACTGGCCGGTACAATCTTCAGCTCGTGTAGAGTTGTCATGAGTGGTACAACCTTTGGCTCATGTTGAATGATCAGTGGCCTACACAACCTTCGACCTGTGTATCTGTAAAGAGTATAGGATATGATACAGGGATACAACGGAGGAAACATTGACATCAGTTGACATCGGCGTTTCTGAGGAACAGGTGAAGATGAATCAGAAGATCAGGATCACGGCTACCTAAGATGTCCCGGAAGGGGATATCCGATTGTCCGCCTAGTGCCCTCAATGCCCTGGAAAGCTGAGAGCGGGCAGCATGGAAGCGGATACACGACCAGACAACATGCTCGAAAGCATCGTTATTTTTTCGACATTGATGCCAAACAACATAATCGAAACAGCTGTAAAAACCTCTCAATAAAATGTTATTCCTGATTCATATCGTTTCAGGTCATGAAAATCAATAAAATA
This sequence comes from Toxorhynchites rutilus septentrionalis, assembly GCF_029784135.1. Classification (NCBI taxonomy): domain Eukaryota; kingdom Metazoa; phylum Arthropoda; class Insecta; order Diptera; family Culicidae; genus Toxorhynchites; species Toxorhynchites rutilus. Next base: position 80,754,123 of record NC_073746.1, read on the forward strand.
AAATTGTCTTGATATAAATACAATTATTATTTCTACGAATGAGTCTATAATGTAGGTTTTAGCCAACTTAACATTGGTTAAGTAAATTGTATTGCAGAGCTGGGAACACGTAAACGGAAGTAAACGGAAAAAATTTACATTCAATCAGAATGCCTCGGCCAACGAAAAGAAGGGTTAAAGCTATCCAACGAGAATATGTGAAAAAATACGATCAACGAAGGAAAATGTTAAGGAATTATCATCATCGGGTTACTGTGAGGAAGAACTTGTTAATACCGAATATTTTCCATCGACAGATATGGCTAAAGTATAGGTGGAAATACACTTCCAAAAGAGCCCCCATTCGCATGTTACACTTGCGTATAATCAGAATTTTACTTCATATGCAAATACACCTTCTATATATATTTATATTTGCAATTGTTCATCGAAACATATCGTTCATACATTTTACTTCAGTGTTGAATTGTTGTTTTATTCTCAAATGTATTCTAAGACTCGTGTCAGTGAAGCGCCACACAGTCTGATAAGTGAATTGATCTATTTACGTACCAAAACCAAAACAAACAATGCGCTTTGCTCTCCTCTCATAAACACTATAACTCAATGAAAACACGTGGTTTTACCTATACTACTACAATGGCTTCGTTCTACCTTCACCTTAAATGAGCCTAAAAATAACAGAACATGTGCTACTCCCCAATACTTACATATCATTTGTATAATATATACATGCTATAGCAATATGAGATCAATATGAGCGAACGAAACAGGAGACACATTGCAAATAAGCACGTATTAAAGCTTTTCGTATAGTTTGCCAAATACACGGCCCGGGCCGAGAAAAACATAGATTCTCGTTTATGCTCTTCTTTTTACTCTTAGAAAACACTTTCCAACTTCATTTTATAGTCAGGTGTAATATTAGGTTGGGAAAAAAGTAATCCATTAGTTTTGTGTGAAATTCAACACTATTTTTAATATGCCTCGGAATGTCCGATTTGGGTCAAACATACACCGTTTTGTTGGAAAAGTTGTTGCCATTCTAAAGGTAGCTTCATACTTCCTCTACCATCGAGGTGGTGGCTCTTATTAGCGAAAGACCATAGCAATAGATTTATACAATCTTCTCTTGATCCCAATTTTTTATCACTCTGGAAATTTTCCAATGCGAGAAAAAGGTGATAATCGCTTGGTGCCAGGTCCGAACTATATGGTGGATGCACTGAAACATCCCAATCAAGTTTTCGAAATTGTGTGGCCTTGCGTTGTCCTGATGGAACAGAACACCTCTTCTGTTGGCCAATTCTGAACGTTTCTGGTCAATCGCTAGCTTCAAACGGTCCATTTTTTGACAGTAGAGATCATAATTTAGTGTACTGCAAAAAACTGAAAAACTGAAAAAAAAAATCTAAAACAAATCGAATTTTTAGGGGGACTTCGTAGCCTAATTAGTTGCGTGTCCGCTACTAAGCGAACGATCATGAGCTCATAACTCAGGGTCCCTCAACTGACCATCTTTGTGTTTTATTCTAGATACTACTTCACGCAACAATCATCATGTGTCGGTAATCCCAGTCCCTTACCGCTCACATTACGATCTGCTGCATCGGTAATTGGTGCTAATTCTAACACAACAATAGAAGCCTCATATCAACAGTCCCGCTGTGAACATTCGAACGATAGGAATATTCTAACGCCAAAAAAGGCGGCATGTGTTGTGTATCGATAGAATTTGAATACTCTTAGGCCTAAACAGCTACTGTGTAATAGATAAACACAGAATCGAATGTTTATCGATGGATAGGAATCTTACGCTTAAAAATGGCTACAGTGTAATATACAACAATAGTTATCTTCAGATAAAAATGTATACGAATAAATTCGGCTCTGGTACAGCTGAGTTGCTAAATGAGCATAATAAACAGATGGGATAGAAAAAAAATGGATTCTTTTTTTTAAATAAATTAAATTGCTGTCAAAAAAGTCCTGCGGTATTTTTTTTTGAATTTTCATTTGTTCATAAAATTAGTTACAATCATCTGTTTTAAGTCAAATATGCGCCGTTTTGTTCGATGACTTGTTCCCAACGAGATGCCAACTTCATAATACCCCTGTTATAGAAGCTCGCTTCCTTATTGGCAAAAAAACTCGGATAGCCAATTTTCACAGGCCTCTTTTGTGGCTAACTTCTGACTACCTAGCTCGTTCGCCATGGACAAAAACAGGTGGTAGTCACTTGGTGCAAGGACCGGACTATACGGCGGATGCAAAAGAACCTCCCATCCGAGCTCCCGGAGCTTCTGGCGCGTCACCAAAGAAGTGTGTGGCCTGGCGTTGTCCTGATGGAAGACAATGCGGCATCTGTTTGTCAAAGATGGCCTCTTCTTCATGAGTGCTACCTTCAAGCGGTCCAGTTGTTGGCAGTACAGGTCCGAATTGAACGTTTGGCCATAGGGAAGCAATAGATTATTCCTTGACAATTTCACCAAACACACAGCAGAACCTTCCTGGTCGTTGATGAGGGCTTGGCCACCGTCTGACACCTCGCGGAAATACCGCAGGACTTTTTTGACAGCCTAATATTTTACTGTTGCAGTATCGGTACCATAAACACCAATCACAATTTCAGCGGTCTGGCTTGAATTTTCGCATTTATAAAATAAAAAGTGTAAAATGTACCGAATTTTCTCTTTGTTGAACTCCATCGTTAACACATTGTAACTCAAAACTGAATGAAACAACCAAAAAACAATAAAAGATTTTTTTAGTGTGAAATGTCACCTTTACAACGAGCCTAAACTTGAAATTGTATGATCAATATTACCCGAGATATTAATCACTAAAACCAGCCAACGAGAAAAAAATGGTTAACTTGTTCCCCAACCTAATATTATCACGCATTTATACAACAGCACCAGTAGCTATGTGGATGGCGTTCGATCCCCGTTGATATCACATGGACTTTTTTTCGTACAATCCCAAATGAGATGAAAAACGAAAAAAGAAAGAGTATGTCTGAGAAATGTTTGCTCCCATACATACAACCATTTCAAAAGTTTTGAAACAAGTGCTTTTGTTTATTCATTTTACCTTTCAGCACACGAAAAACAATTTTTTCTGCCGAAGATGAACTGTTTTCTGCCAACGCTAGTTTAGGTGTACATGCAGTTGTTCATTGGACAAGTAACACATTTGGTAGGCTCTGAACACATTCTGGAGCAATTTCGATCCGATTACATTCGGTTGTCATTCGTGTTTTACATCACGTGGAAGGATGTATTGGCGTAGTACTACGTCTATCAAGGCTATATGGGGGAAAATAAAAATTCAAACACCGAACATGTAGGAAAAATCGAAAGATTTCGAATGCTTACAACTCGACCATTTCATAATAGATCGCAAAAATGTTTGCATCAATCGATAGGAAATATTTTTACATATGTATCACAATGAATGACAATTTATTTTTCTTGGGATAAACAAATGCCTAGTATTATCCAAAATGGCTAAGTTCCACGTTTTGATTGTTCCAGTTTGTGCTCCTCAATTAGCATCGACCCAAAGGAGCAACCAGAGCAACCAGAGCAACAGCGCGATATAATTTAAATACGAGCCAAACATTGCATCGTAAGCCCCATCCCTTGTGATACTACCGAATCTCCTTCTAAATGCAGCCATTCTCGAGATATTCAAAAGAATATTTCTAATTTATTGTCTTTTACATACTGAATAGGCTCGTATAATGTGTTTGCCGTGTTATGCCATCATATTCATGAAATTTAATGAATTTGCTTATAATTTTCAACAACTTTTCCAAATACATCATTATGGTAAAAATATATGTTTAGGAGTTACGTTGAAAAACATTTGAAGACATGTGGGTTAAAACTTCTAAATATAACATGGGTAGTTCCTGGATAACTTTTTCCTGTAAAAGTGTCCATCCATCAAAAAGTAGTCTAATTCTTTTTTGAAGATTTCAAATATACAAAGTTCCTTAAATAACCAATGTCTTGACACCCACAACGTTTCACTGCTATCTGAGATGGTGTTGCCAACTTCTAAGACAAGTTGGCGTGAAATCCGGCTATTGCACCAACCTACCCATGTATTTGAAGATGTATCAAATATATTTTTTTCTATGCATTATCTCAAGCATTTTATCTATTTTCTTCCATTCTCAGTGTAGAGCGCACATTCATTTCTCCACAAACACACACATGCTGCCTCCAAAAGATCAAGCAATGTTTTCTCCTGGATCCTGTACACAGATACAGGTACACACAGGTACGATGGTAATACCTTTGATAAGAATTCATTCCAAGAATCCATATTCATTTAGACGAACCGCCAGATCGAGATAAGTACCACCCATCGTATTATGACTATATTTTTTCATCCAACAGCAAGTGCAATCCGAACCGGTAACTTCCGCCTCAGAACCAGGTGGGCGGTAAAGTCATTCTCTGGTTTGGGTGTCTCAGCCCGGTTGGTAGCTACGAGAACTCCCCACAAATATGGTACATTATCTATTCAGTATTTTCAAATGTGAAGTGATATCCGACATTATTTGTTTTGCATTCTGTTTTCACCGCAAACTTGGCGATGATGCATTTGCTTACGAGAACTGAATTATTTGAACGTATCATTCACGAACACGGTGTTTACGTTGGAGATACACTTATTTTGAGTTGTCACTTGATTCTAATGTTAATGATATGAATATACGGCTACAGGATGCTGACGAAATTAGATTAGCGCCAGTTCAAAGGGCAATCGATCTTTGAGATTGTGGTGAGTCTACTTCTTCGAATCAGCGAACGCTTTCACCATTACATTGGAGGAATTGATATGTTTCTAGACGCACGGCATGTTTGAATGCCTTAATTAAATGCGAGGAAGCTCAAAGCCTCACATAATTAATACCCAATTGTTATTTCGATTTCCATATTGGCATGTAGCCTCTGAATGCATTTCGGTTGAATTGCGGAAATGCAACCATTGTATTGATAATTAATTAATCACAGCAAAATTCATCTGGTTGATAATTGTTGAAATGTTGCACATTTCTGCATAACTCGTGATTCACACGCAAGCAAAGCATTTCTCATGCACTGGTAATAAGTGGTCTCGAAATACTGTCAAGATTCAAACAATATTTTTCGGTCCTTCTATAGGCTCAATTTCCATTCATACAGAAAACAAACAATATAAAATATATGAATATTGGAACGACAGCGCCAAACTTATAACTTTCATTTTTCATTTTCGCTAAAACTAGATCCACCCGCCACCCCAGCTCTATTCTAAAAGTAAACATACTTTTCGTTTGGCGCTTGCCTCAATATTCGAAGAAAGCCGCTTGTCATCGTGAGGGGCCACCTCGCATTGGAAAGGCATCACCATTCAGCATTTTTCATCCACTGTTTTCACATTGACTTGGCTGACAATAGAATCTCATCGAAAAATCTCCAAACGTTTATTACTTTTCGACATGTCTGAAGAATGTCTCCCTCTTCCCTACGATCTGTTTAATAAATAAATCACGTTTCCAGGCGGCATCGACGGCCTTAAAAATGGGCCACTGCCACGTCAGTCACGCGTTGTCATTCAGTTTGATTTTAAGGCATCCATCCTCGGGTGTGCGATTGTGGTGTCATCGAATGCTGTTTAGATATGATTAATATTGCAGACAAATCGAGAGTACAGATTTGAGTATGGGCGGAGGGGCGTTGTTGATAGCATGAATAGTGGATGGATGGCGAATACTTTGATCTCCGTCTAGAATCAGAACGAAATTTTACAAATTTTTCGTCGCTTCATGACAGGATTTCCTGAGACAAAGATAAGAATGTAGATTTGTAAGAATTTTAACCCTCCCATACCCGCGCATACGGTCCGACAGACCGAGAATAAATGAGGTGGCTAAATCAAATGACTATTGAATCAGAATGAAGTTAAAGATTGGACAGATTACAAAAAATGACTAACAGAATATAACAAAGAAATCCGTAAGTCTAAGAGAAGGGATGGTATTGGGATTGGGAAGTTCATCTGTGAACAGGTGGAAAGTTTACCTGTTGTAGCAATACTTCATAAAGCCCTTTCTAAGGATCACACCAAAGGACTTGGTAGTCTGAAAAAAGGAAACGGTCAATATACAACCGACTCCCGGGAAACACTTAGTATCATGATGGAAACACACTTCCCAGGCTCAATCCATTCAACTTCCGGACACGCACAGGTCCTCAATACAGCTCAATCTTGTCCAATCAGAGACGAGAATAGAGATAATGAAATGGCTAGGGCGGTCTTTACGAAGACAAGGGTTGAGTGGGCAGTGGATTCCTTGAAGCCCTTTAAATCTCCAAGACTGCTGTTACAAAAAAGCAAGGATATCGCTGTCCCTCTTCTAACGGAGATGTTTAGAGCTAGTATGGTACTAAACTACATTCCTAGTAAATGGCGAGAAGTCCGGGTTATATTTATTCCCAAGGCTGGTAAACGTGACAAGACGACTCCTAAAGCGTATAGACCAATTAGTCTAACATCTGTCATCTTAAAAATGATGGAAAAGGTCATTGATCTCCACATCAAATCATCATATTTGAACAGGAGACCATTGAACAAATTTCAATTTGCCTACCAAGCAAATAAATCAACTGAAACAGCGCTTCACACGTTAATTTCAAAAATAGAGAAGTCTTTTGATGCTAAAGAAATCCCACTTACAGCTTTTCTTGATATTAAGGGAGCATTTGACAATGCATCCTACACCTCTATAAACAAAGCTATGAAAAGATGTAGTTTTGACATGTGCATCTCCAACTGGATACATGCCATGCTAACCAACCTACTAATAACAGCTAAATTAGGAGGATCTACTCTAACAACGAAACCAACTAGAGGTTGCCCTCAAGGAGGAGTTCCGTCTCCTCTGTTGTGGTCCCTAGTTATCGATGATCTTCTTAATAACCTAGCTAATTTAGGATACGAAGTCATTGGTTTTGCTGATGACATAATCATCTTAGTGAGGGGTAGATGTGAGTATACTATATCCAATAGAATGCAAACAGCCCTTAACTACACACTCAAATGGTGCAAACTGGAAGGACTCGGCGTCAATCCTTCAAAAACAGCCATAATTCCATTTACCAGAAAAAGAAAGTATGCGATTCCACCTCTTAGGTGTATAATTGGAGCTTTCAAAACGAACCAAATATTTAGGTGTCATGCTTGACCAAAAACTAAATTGGAACGACCAACTGGAGTATGCAATATGTAAAGGTGCTCTTGGGCTGAAACGTATAAAACATTTTCTAGAAGGAGATCTCACAGGGCATTTACAAATCCTGAAAGATTTTCAACTGAACACTATAGTAAGCACGAATGAAGACTGGATGGAAACAAAAACTAACTTCGGTGTTCCCTTCAAAGTTATTGAATACAATCGCAACGAATGGGAAGAAGGTGGTCCCAGGTGGCAGTTTTCAAAGCAGAAATTCAAGCTATCCTAACATGTACAAATATTTGTTTGGCTAGAAAATACAGGTATGCCAATATCTGTATCTTCTCAGATAGCCAAGCAGCTCTTAATGCAGTAAAAGCATACACATGTCAGTCAAAGCTAGTTTGGGAATGTATTCTATCCTTAAAACAACTTGCTGCTATTAACGAAGTCAATCTATGCTGGGTGCCTGGTCAATGCAGAAAAGCAAATCTGTTAACAAGATTAGAATCTTCAAATAAAATCGTCGGGCCTGAGCCTTTTTGTGCACTATCAACATCATACATTAAATTTGAGCTCGAAACCTGGGAAATATCAAAGATTGAAACCAACTGGAGGGCTCTATCAACACCAAGACAATCCAAATTATTCATTACACCTTGTAACAGATTAACATGCAACCTACTCAGCTTAAATAAGGCTTATTTGAGTACATTAACAGGTCTATTGATCGGACACTGTCCGAGCAGGTATCACCTTTAAAAAATCGGAAAACTGGCAGAAACTTCGGAACATTTACTGTGTCAATGCAGTACACTAATTGAGCGAAGACTGCGAATTCTTGGAAAGGGCATTCTTATGCCTAACGAGATTTGGTCTGCTGAACCAAAACAGTAAGGAACTTCATAAAGGAAGTCGTACCTTCGTGGGGGGATATGCAAAGTCCTGGTGCGACCATCACTTATTCCCTGAGTGATGGAACGAACTGACACTGCATACATAGCAAACTGTAGTGCACTACAATAGATCAAACTAATTGTCGCAGTGGTACAATGCTCCAACAGAAGAAGAAAAAAAAGATAAACTATGTTCTGGAGTTTTTTTCATTCAATTATATCTTTTACTTTAAATAAATACCAATAACGCCTAAAATACACGATAGCAATTATTATTCATAGAGGTCCCACAAGTCTCACGGTAAAGAAGGTCCGCTGCATCAGTGATCGGCCGTTAACAGCAGGATTTTGAGACCCCCCCCCCCTACCATTCATCCCTCGGCACGGGTCGCGTCATAAGTTGGCTTAGGGGTTTGTCCATTACTTTTTTTCCAAAAAAAAACATGGATAACAGCTTTTACCACCATCCTCCTTTTTTGGGGCTTTGGGCCCACTTCTCTGGTTCTTAATAATTTCAGGTTCTTATTCGGACATACTATTATTAAGATCCGTCATTCGTAGGCGGAATTACACAATAGAAACAATAGAACATTACAGAAACACCCACAGTCTGTGAGTATACGAGTTACGATTTTGCACGCGAGTTTAGGAGAGTTAAGACTATAACTCTTCAGCCGATGAATGAATACTTACACTTCTGCCTTCAGATTTTAATCGAAGAATATAGCTCTCACTTCTGGAAAATACCTTCTTCGCTTCCTTTAACTTTTAAGCACTTGTAAGCCGGAAAAAGGCGAAACGAAAGCAGTGAACCGAAATTCCGACTAAGGTACCATAGGTGAACGAGGTCCGCCTTCTGTATCCTATAATATTGGCACTGTTGGGCTACGACCACGTGAAACTGGGGAATGTAGAACCGCTGGCGTAACTTGTTTACTACCGTTTAGTGGTTCCCGTGTAGAAAACGTGTGTGATAATCCGCTACAAGCATCTCCGTTTCCTGATGACTTTTCGAGAAAAAAAAATCAGGTGACTATTTACGCCGCAGTGATCCGACTATTCATGCGTAGAACTCCCTCACCATCCAGATTCAGGTTCAACGTGTACAAAGCACTGGTTCTGTCAATCGAATTCAACATCTTATCCGAATTACTATAGCGAAGTATCGCGAGTTCATCCATATATTCTTCCTGTTACCATATAGCTCGGCTCGGCTTGCTGCAGCTCATCGAGGAAGAGTGGACTCTCCGCATGTAAGCGCTTCATGGCCTTAACGAGGAATACGGTCGATCGCAGAAGTTTCGTCCATTTTGGAACTCGTATAAACTGAATGATTGGTAGCGACAACACTTGATGGTGCAACTGCCTTGCAAAGCTTCTTCCGTCGAAAACTTCTCAGGATTATCCTTTTGTCAATTATCAACTAGATCCATCAGCAATACTGGCCCTACATTCCACCAGTCGTTAGGGTTCATCTCGCCACTTCATCGTTAGATCCGCTAGACCAACAGCGCGAAACATGAGCAAGTGTTCCATTACACAGTTTTCTTCAAATTTCCCCATCATTATTTCCAATCAACCCTCTCCCACCCCTCACTAATGCAATATGTGGTGCACGAATGACAGCAGCATATCTCGATGCCGAACAGGAGGCGAACACATACGAACACAATACATACCAACGAAGATCGAATAACACACGAATCGATCCATACCAATGTCATTCAAAATCCAACCTTGTGGGGGATGCATCGCGAATAAATCTGTTAGTGTTTAGAAGTTTCCCAAAGTGTCTTAATATTCCACACAAGTAAAATCTAATGGTCTTCCATAAGGCCAAGGTGTGACATTATCCCGAATCCAGAGCTATCATCCAGGCTTCTATCAGCCGAAGGATTCACCATCTCCCTCAATGGTATTATCCACCAAGTATTCGACTGAACTTTCCCGCATTTGTTCACGGTAGTCATACTGAGGATCTCTCCTACCCGGAAAGCGACGAACTGGATATATTAGGCTGTCAAAAAAGTCCTGCGGTATTTTTTTTTGAATTTTCATTTGTACATAAAATTAGTTACAATCATCTGTTTTAAGTCAAATATGCGCCGTTTTGTTCAATGACTTGTTCCCAACGAGATGCCAACTTCATAATACCCCTGTTATAGAAGCTCGATTCCTTATTGGCAAAAAACTCGGATAGCCAATTTTCACAGGCCTCTTTTGTGGCTAACTTCTGACTACCTAGCTCTTTCGCCATGGACAAAAACAGGTGGTAGTCACTTGGTGCAAGGTCCGGACTATACGGCGGATGTAAAAGAACCTCCCATCCGAGCTCCCGGAGCTTCTGGCGCGTCACCAAAGAAGTGTGTGGCCTGGCGTTGTCCTGATGGAAGACAATGCGGCATCTGTTTATCAAAGATGGCCTCTTCTTCATGAGTGCTACCTTCAAGCGGTCCAGTTGTTCGCAGTACAGGTCCGAATTGAGCGTTTGGCCATAGGGAAGCAGCTCATAATAGATTATTCCTTGACAATCCCACCAAACACACAGCAGAACCTTCCTGGCCGTTAATGAGGGTTTGGCCACCGTCTGAGCCGCTTCAGCGGGCTTCGACCACGACCGTTTGCGCTTCACGTTGTCGTAAGTGACCCACTTTTCATCGCCAGTCACCATCCGCTTCAGAAACGGGTCGATTTTATTACGATATAGTAGCGATTCACATGCGTCGATACGGTCAAAGATGTTTTTTTGCGTCAACGTGTGTGGCACCCATACATCGAGCTTCTTTGTGAATCCAAGCTTCTTCAAATGGTTAATAACGGTATGATGACTTATCCCCAGCTCTTGGCCGATGCTACGGCTGCTACTATGCCGGTCTTTCTCGACTAATTCAGCGATTTTGTCGCAATTTTCGACGACAGGCCTTCCGGAGTGTGGCGCATCTTCGACGACCTCTACACCAGAACGAAAACGTTGAAACCATCGGTGGAAATGGAAACTGTATCGGGTCCATAAACTGCACAAATTTTATTGGCAGCTTGAGATGCATTTTTGCCTTTGTCATAGTAGTACTGTAAAATATGTCGAATTTTCTCTTTATTTTGCTCCATATTTGCGACACTATAACTCACGAACGACTTAACCAAACAAAACACTGTAAAGGTATTATAGCGCGCAAAAATACCTTTCCAACAAGCTATAGTATGACTCGATACAATGAATACAACTAGAACTACGCGCTTTCAACGACACCTCGCGGAAATACCGCAGGACTTTTTTGACAGCCTAATATCTTCGGGTCTCGGACATCAACCATGCGAACACGGTTGTCGAGTCTGAACAAAGATATCAGACCTTGCAGATGTTATCCAGGAGTCGAGAACCGATTGAAGCAGCCTGCAGCTCACGCCTGCCTGTTTTTAGGTACCCAATCACAAGCTATTTGGAAAGAATAGTTTGTCACAGCGCCATAACAGTCCGGTCTCGAATCTGCCGTCCACCCTGCGAGTGGTGTTCTGTATAACCTCCATAGCATGAGCGAGGACTATGTTTAACACTAGCCTCAGCTATCGCCAGAATCTACCTGAACGAGTTTTGAACAAACAATTCAGTAGATCAGAAGTTGTCATCTCTTTACGCTATACCCCTCGAAGAATAAGAATGTCAAGCTCTGTTTTCAATAAACCCTGGTGGACTCCTGAGCTACGAAATCTTCACAACAACCTCCGCAAGGGGCGCAAACGTCTTTTTAATTCGAAGAATGAATCTGACAGAGCTAGACTTCGAAATCTTGACTTGGAATACAAGAGTCTCCTCTCTGCAACGTACGAAAACTATCTGTTATGAATTCAGGTAACTATTAAACAAGATCCTTCAAGTTTTTGGAATTTCGTCAAGAAAAGGAAAGCAAGCAGTAATATTCCTGGTTACAACGGGACCGTTTCTACCACAAGTTCAGAGACCGCCAACCTGTTTGCTGCCTCCTTCGAAAGTGTATTCAGGAAAGCATCACCGGTTCAACGTCATGATCGTTTCGAGGATCGATCAATAATATCAACCTACCATGCATTCAGTTTACTCCAGAGGAAATGAGGAGAGGCCTCGAGGATCTTTATTCAAAAAAGGACCAGGTACAGATAACTTACCGCTCGTATTTTTAAAACACTGTGCCTCTTCGCTTGCCAAGCCCGTCACTGCTGTATTTAACCGTTCGTCCTCGGACAGAATATTCCCGATCGCATGGAAATCAGCGTAGGGGAGATGGGGGTAAGACGGGCATGTTAAGGAAAACTTCAATTGTTTCTTTTGGAAACTCATGTTTTCAAAAATTTAAAAGCAGTTTCTTACAGTTCAATATACTGGTTTTCGAAATAACTGGCCAAATGTTTTATAAAAATTTGTTTTTCCATGTTTTTTACTGAAATTAAAACAAGCTGAAAAGTACAAAATTTTTATCAGTGCGGCTATAATGGACTTTTCTGTCAATACCTAATATCGCTTCTCTGTCAACTCACAAACCGAAATATAACCATCAGCGAATTCAATTTTGCAATTAAACCACTCAAAATGCTTAATATCGAAGCCGCAAAAGTTACATCCACACGCGGAATCATGTTCGATTTTCGGTTTTTGTTTCTCTATTCCACTTTTGATCAGTATTCATTGTCATAGGATGGTTTAAATATTATAGAATAGCATGTAGAAGGGTTACCCATCAACAGAAATTTGAAATTCATAATGCAACTATACAAATCAACCACCTGTCCATCATACCTCCACTGTCCGTCTTACCCGCGGCTCCCCTATATAGTACCAATGAACAAGTTAGGTAGCTATAACTGTGTTGAAAATTACCATGGCGTGTCTATACTCTGTACTCACGGCAAGATTTTTGAGAAGCTTGTTCACACAGTTCTGTACCGAGTCGCGACTCCCGTAATCTCCAGTAGTCAGCACGGATTTGTGGAACGGTGGCTTTTGCACTGACGATGGCGTTGCTGGATCCGATTTTCGCTAGATTGGAATGAGTTTTTACTTTATTTCTACACAATTGGTCAATTCCATCTCACTTCCTTTTGGATTTTCATTTTCTTCTTCTTCTCCTTCTTCTTCTTCTTCTTCTGGTTTCTGGTTCATTTTATTGGAGCTATGTACTTAACGTTCATTCGCCGGGATTCTTTGGTGAAGATGGTGTTGTCTTGAACTACAGCGGCTTTAAACTGTTTTAGTTCATCCGACTCTAGCCTTAAAAAAGACAGATATCGAAAGCTTATTCTTAATTCTCAGCCTTAAGAGAGGCAGTTTCTGGCGCCCACGCCTTCAACGACGATTAGTTGCTAGCTGGATGACTACCGAGTTGTTATTACTGCTGAAATTTGAACCCACACAACGGACAAGTTATACTAGTATCTATCGCTCGATGCAACATGACAGGTGAGAAATCATATCTCAAATCAGATGAGAGGCACGGCAAACATATTCGAAAGCAAAGTCCCTTATTCTATCTAACAAACGCATATTTCATAGTATAGAATGCCATTACTGAACGGTTCAAGCAATTTTTCCAAATTAACTCTTAGCTTTGACACATGGTGTTGGCTGTTCGATGTCTAGAGTGAAACTAAAAATCACCGAGGAAAATAATTTATACCTCTCGGTCGTTGCAATAGAGGCACCATACAATGTAAGCTAAGGCAAAAACATTGCTGGGAATATTTACTATTAATTTATGTATTTGGAATCGAAATCCATTCATCAATTGAAGATATATTAACGTTCAAAATTCATCACTTTTTGCTCCCGAAACCATGATATGTGCCCCTATATTGAAAGATTAGACACAGTCATATGACTAAATTTTAATATCATAGTTTCGGAAATGACAAGCGCTATTCAGAATACAACTCGAACTGAGCTAATATCCTATACCGAAATCATCTAGAGGCTGATTGCTCATTGACGATCTAATGGACAGCCGAACGTTGTATCCACAACCATACCAATCAGACAATTTGAATGTCAATTCAGTGCAATCTGAGTGGGAGCATAAGAGGATTTAGATATACGATTTACAGTTTATAGCCTCTGTCGTAACTGACTCTATGTTTTGCAACCCTATACTATTCCCTTTCGGCAGCATACCACTGAAAATCCAGGCTTTCATGATAACGAGCAAACGAACGACCGTCCATTGATCGGGTCTAGGTGTAAGAAATTCACTGCATCTATAGAGCCAGCATTAGGGTGCCAATGAAAATGGTCATTTCTAATTTCAACAAGTGACCTCATAAAACATGTTCACAACCTCGAAAAACACCCTATGCCAAATATCAGCTCAATCGGACTTAACGGAGAGTGGCGCAAAGCGATCACAAAGTTTTGAGTTTTTTGAAAATCGAAAAATCACCCCAGGGAGGCAGTATATGGAAATGGGGGTTTTAAAAAAAATGTTTGATGCCAAATGTCTTGAAATTGCATGAAACGTCAAGATCTATTGTCATCTCGAAACATTTTTTTTATCAAAAATCGATACTCTGGGAGTTTTATTTTCGGAATACGAGACGAAACGTATGGTTTTAAATACCAATAAAAATAGTTATTTCGCTTTTTCATTCGGAACATGTTGCGAAATGTTGACTTGCACGATAATATACCCCATGCGAAATATTAGCTCATTCGAACATTATTTATTAGTGTTTTTTTTTTATTTAAATCGTTTATTTTTACAGGCTCAGTTACATAGGTTTAAAGGAGCCGAACTCCTTACTGTATTGTTACTAGTATATATACATTTTTCCTTAATTCTAATGTTAATAATATAGGAAACCGATTACTCGCGGTGGACTCGAGTTTAGAAGGGTGACATATTTTCTTCAGGAAAAGGAGGGGATATGAGGATATATTGACAATGATCACACTCACACTCTCAATCACACTCATCACACTCAATTCTTAAACCTATCTTATATCTAATATGTATTTACATTTCATCTTATTCTTAAGAAGGGATCCGATCTCTCACAAAGGAAAAGGAAAAGGTAAAACTAAGCGTATAAAGACAATCACACACGAAGATCGATAGCTTTAAGGAAAACATATATTTGGGACATGTAATCAAGGTCTAACCGAGCCAACACGTCTCTCACCGGTACCATGGGCTGCCTTCCGCGGACCCGAAGGGTGTCTTCTAAATTCGATCTGGCGACAAGATACAGCTCGCACGACCAAACAACGTGCTCGATGTCGTGGTAACCTTGGCCACAAACACAAAGATTGTTGTCGGCAAGATTAATACGAAAGAGTAGCACATCTAACGAACAGTGATTGGACATGAGTCGGGAGAAGGTGCGAATAAAGTCCCGACTCAAGTCTAGACTTTTGAACCATGGTTTGAGGCTAACCTTAGGGATAATCGAGTGGAGCCACCGGCCCAATTCATCTTCGTTTCATTTGCGTTGCCAGTTCACTATGGTATTTTTGCGGACTAAAGAATAAAATTCATTGAAGGCGATTTGACGCTGATAAATATCGCCTTCAATTGCACCTACCTTTGCTAATGAGTCAGCCCTCTCATTACCCGGAATTGAGCAATGTGAAGGGACCCAGACAAAGGTGATGACATAACAGCGTCTGGATAAAGCACTCAAAACTTCTCGTATTCTCTCAAGGAAGTACGGCGAGTGCTTTTCCGGCCTCACTGAACGGATAGCTTCGACAGAGCTAAGACTATCCGTTACAATGTAATAGTGTTCAACAGGTCGTGAGGCGACGCTGTCCAGCGCCCAGTGTATCGCTGCCAATTCAGCAATATACACTGAGCAAGGATTCTGAAGACTGTGGGAGGTGCTAAAAAATTCGTTGAACACTCCAAATCCTGTGGACTCATTCATAGAGGACCCATCAGTAAAGTACATATTATCACAATTGATATCCCCATACTTTGCATCGAAGATCGTTGGAACGATCCTCGATCGAAGATAATCTGATGTTCCATGGATATCCTGCTTCATGGACAGATCAAAATGCACAGAGGAATTGATGTAGTCAGGAAAACAAACACGGTTGGGAATATACGAAGAAGGATCAACCTGCATGGAGATGAATTCATGATATGGACTCATGAACCCAGATTGAAAATTTAGCTCGATCAGCTGTTCAAAGGTTCCGATCACCAATGGATTCATAACCTTACACCGGATGAGGAACCGAAGAGATAATAAATTGAAGCGATCTTTTAGTGGGAGTACGCCTGCCAAAACCTCGAGACTCATGGTATGCGTTGAGGGCATACATCCCAGAGCAATACGGAGACAAAGATACTGAATTCGCTCGAGTTTAATGAGGTGTGTTTTGGCAGCTGATTGAAAACAGAAACTGCCATACTCCATCACTGAGAGAATAGTTGTTCGATACAACATTATAAGATCTTCGGGATGGGCTCCCCACCAGGTGCCGGTAATTGTACGGAGAAAGTTTATTCTTTGTTGGCATTTTTTACTCAGATACCTAATATGGGCCCCCCAAGTACATTTGGAGTCGAACCAAACCCCAAGATACTTGAATGACATAGCATGAGTGATCGGTTTACCCAAAAGTTGAAGCTTTGGTTTTGCTGGTCTATGCTTCCTAGAAGAAACCACCATCTCTGTTTTCTCCGTGAAGAACTCGATCCCTAGCCCAATGGCCCAGGTTGAAAAATTGTTCAATGTATCTTGTAAGGGTTCTTGCAGGTCGGATTCGTTTGATCCTACGACGGACACCACTCCATCATCTGCAAGTTGTATTAGGCTGCGATTTTGTGTAAGGCAATTGTCAATGTCGCTTACGTAGAAGTTGTACAAAAGGGGGCTTAAACATGAGCTCTGGGGGAGTCCCATGTAAGAGACCCGACTTACTGCCGAATCTCCGTGAGAAAAGTTCAAATGTTTCTCACAAAGCAAGTTATATAACATATTATTCAATAGAGGCGACAGACCCCGGGAGTGTAATTTGTCTGACAAAACCTCTATTGAAACAGAATCAAAGGCCCCCTTTATGTCCAAGAATACTGAAGCCATTTGTTTTTTTCGGCGTAAGCCATTTGAATTTCTGAAGAAAGCAACGCAAGACAATCATTCGTCCCCTTGCCCCTGCGGAACCCATATTGTGTATCTGAGAGTAGGCCATTCGCTTCAACCCATCGATCAAGGCGAAACAAGATCATTTTCTCCAACAATTTCCGTATACAAGACAGCATTGCTATTGGGCGGTACGAATTGAAGTCGGACGCGGGTTTTCCGGGTTTTTGAATAGCTATAACTTGTACTTGTCTCCAATCATTTGGAACAATATTATGCTCCAGAAACCGATTGAATAAATTCAACAAGCGATGTTTCGCCACATCAGGGAGGTTTTTCAGCAAGTTGAACTTAATTCTATCCGATCCCGGAGCAGAATTGTTACATGAAAGCAGAGCAAGAGAGAATTCTACCATCGAAAACTCGGAATCAAGATCGCACCTATCTTGTGGTATATCTCGTACATTCCACTTGCAATCTAACGATAGTGAATTCGAGCAAAGCGAAAGGTCAAGAGCACTTGGGTTGGCAGGAGGTTTAGGTACACGTGTTGTTTCCCCAGTGTTCAAAACGGAGCTGTTACAAAGGTCATATATCAACGATGAACGATTGTCGTCGTACTGTTCCCCCCAGGCAGTTCCGTGAGAGTTGAAGTCTCCCAAGATCAATCGTGGCTCAGGAAGGAGTGAGCACATGTCAACAAGTTGCTTGCGGCTAACCGCAGCTCTCGGAGGCCAATACAAGCTGACTATACAGAGGTCTTTGCCTCTGATGCTTGCATGACAAGCAACAGCTTCGATCCCTCCAATAGGTGGAAGGTCAAATCTAAAAAATGAGTGGCACTTATTGATCCCCAATAGTACCCTTCCGTATCTGTCATCGCGGTCCAAGCGTATTATATTAAAATCGTGGAAAGAGAGATCATTTTGAGAAGAGAGCCAGGTTTCGGACAGAGCAAAAACATCACAATTGAAGTTATGAATTAGAAATTTGAATGTATCCAATTTAGGCATAAGACTACGACAATTCCACTGTAAAACAGTGATATCGCCGACCTCTCTATTTAAATTAGACATCAAGAGAGATAATCATTGCAAGGAGGGGCCATGTTTGCATCAATTGCTGCAAAATTGTCTTTAATACTGGAAGCATTGCGGTGACAATGGTTCTGATGGAGTCGGAAACATTAAAACACGTGAAGATTTGATCCACAAGGTCAGATAACTTTATAAATCCCGATTGGGAAGTTGAACTTGACGGAAAAACAGGGACATTTGGGGTTTTTGATGTTCCCTCGAGTGCTGGGTCGTTCGAAGGTGAATCATTCCCACGGAAGCCAGGAGGAACCTGATTTTGCTTGTCCGCTGCACTCGTTTTTTAGGCAAACTAACAGGGGGTATCACCGGAGGGACTTGTCCTTGAACTTTGGGAGTGGTCACATTTTTGCGCCGGGGATTCCCTTGAGAAATAAACGGCGTGCCCCCGTTAGCTGTATCCGCTTCCATTTCGTCAACTGGCAACGTAGCGAAGACATTGTGTGTATTGATTGGTTGTTGTTCTTGAGCCAGTGGAGAAGCGCCCTTCAAAATTTCTGCGAAAGTGCGTTTAGAGCGTTCCCTCAAAGAGCGCTTCTGTTTCTCCCAGCGAGTCTTATATGTTTCACAAGCTGAGAGCACGTGTGGGGATCCCCCGCAATATGGACACTTATGCTCAGTCGCACTGCAGGATTTCCCCTTATGTTGTTCTCCGCAAGTGGCACATCGTTCTTTATTGGCACAATAAGCAGCCGTGTGACCAACTGACTTGCACTTTAGACAAGTCATTGGCTTTGGAATAAAAAGTCGCACGGCTAACCTCAATTTATCTACCATCACGTAGTCAGGGAGAGCTGAACCAGCGAAGGAGACTCGAAACGAGTTGGGCGGCGTAAATTTAGATTCATTCCCTTCATGGGAGACTGTTCCGAGCGGGCGGCAACCCAAGATCTTAACAGTCGTCGAGGGCAGTTTTTTAAAACGGCCAGTACCTTCACTCGTAATGTATTCGCACGTCAAGCCCGTTTCAGTTATCACACCCTCAATTTCGACTATGTGAGAGGGAATGTAAACCCGATACTCAATTGTAAAATGCTGATCGACAACAATCTTGTTTGCGTCTTTCCGGTCAGTCACGACAACTCGCAATTTGTTTGGTCTAACCTTCGAAATTTCCGAAACGGAGGTATACCTTGCCAGATCTTTCGCGATCTGCATGACTCTCAACGCTTTTCCATTAGGCTTAGGCCTGAAGAAAACAACCCAGGGACCAATTGCGGGCGCATCTTCTGGATAGACCTTCACACGGATAGACCTTCAAGACGAGGTTGAAGGTAAAGTGGGATCGCTAAGGGCAGATGGGAGATTTGCTAGTTTTTTGGAGGGAGGCCTGGTTGGGTTAGCTGACTCGTCCCCAGAAGAAGTATCTTCCTTATTTGGTACGCGTTTGAGTGACTTTTTTTTATCACTTAGGAGGGAACTAGAGTCAGAGACCTCCATATCCGAAGGTCCCCCACTCTCTGCTATTTTAAAATTTGCACTTATATTCTAAGTATTTTTTTGTTTTTTAAACAATATTTCACAATAAAATAATTCACAAAAACAAAAAAAAACTTATAATTAATAAATATTTTCTCTGAGTATATTTAATCTTATTCACCTATGAACGCACTCCAGTGCAGATGAACGGGAGCGCGCTGAAAGCTTGTTGGTGGTGAGAATGTGCTTACGACACCACTACACACAGTCGTCGGTAAAAGCTTACCCGCACTGGTACTGTTGGCACGATGATTCGGCGAAAACTCCAATGTCGGCGAAGCAGCGACAAAATAAAAACCAATCCTTGGTTTTCCGATGATAAAAGCCTCTATCCGCTTTCATTCAGGGTACTCCACTCACTATCCAGATAGTGAAATGAACTCTTCAGCGGCAATAAAAAGCAACAATCACGCGGTAACCGATAACGAAACTCAGACGCGACTTTCCTTCGTCTGGTTACTTCGGGCAATCGGCGAAGAATGCTTTATTAGTGTTGCAGACGTTAAAATTTGAGTTTTTTTCAAAAACGAAAAATCACTAAAAATCGGGGTTTTAAAAAAATTGTTGATACCAAATGTCTTAAAATTGCATTACTCATTACTGTTATCTCGAAAGAAAAAAATGTCAGAAATTTTTTTTTTTTTTTGCGCTTAGTTGTTTTTCCGTCTGAAAAGTCGACTTTTGACAAAAAAATGTCTTTAGATAACTGTAAATCTCGAAGTGTCATGCAGTTTTAAGCCATTTGGCATCGAAATTTTTTTTAAAAAACCCGATTTCCGGTGATTTTTCGGTTACCAACGAACTCAAATTTTAACGTTTGCATCACTAATAAATGAAGTTCGAATGAGCTTATATTTCGCATGGGCTATATTATCGTGCAAGTCAACATTTCGCAACACGTTCCGAATGAAACAGTGAGATAACTATTTCTATTGGTACTTAAAACCATACGTTTTGTCTCGTATTCCGGAAAAAAAAGTCCCAGAGTGTCGATTTTTGACAAAACAAAAATTTTCGAGATGACACCAGATCTCGACGTTTCATGCAATTTTAAGACATTTGACATCAAATTTTTTTTTTTGAAAACCCCGATTTCCTTTACTCCCCCCTTGGGTGATTTTTCGATTTTCAAAAAACTCAAACTTTGACCGCTTTGTGCCACTCTCCCTGATTGAGCTGATATTTGACATAGGGTGTTTTTTCGAGTTGGTGAACATTTTGTATAGGGTAACTTTTTGAAATATTAGGGTCGATTTTTTCCCCTACATTCATTGGAACCCTAGCCAGCATCTTTGCTTGCAATGGGCATTAAAGCGGCTACAGGTTCTACAGCATGCGTTCAGATCTGTGTGTTCTTATTTTCACAAAAGAAGGTGTTCGATGTACTGTTGGGGAATATATTCAACATCGCGTTCTGATCTTGCGATTGCACACTCACTAGAGGAGAATGATACAGAACGCCCGAATCTTTTTATTTATTAAGCTTTGAAGGTACAAGTTGTGTTTTGTGCATTCATGATGATTGTCGGGCGTTGAAGTATATTAGAAATAACTAAATTCGCGACACGATTGTAAGTTAATCTGTTTTGTCGAAGAGGCGTCCTATCGATTGTTTATTTAGTTTGACCAAAGATTCTCCGCCGTCAAATGCTAAAATACGTAAAAAATAGGAAAGCTCGAATTGGAAAAAACGCGACTTAATTCAATCTGATATAAATCAATCTAAGTTTCAATTTAAAACCTAATTTTTGTGATCGAAAAATCATCCAGCAAGATAAAAATAATATTCATTCAGTTCATAACGAATCTTGATTCCAGAAAGCACAGAGAAAAAAAATCGTTCGCAGTTAACGGATGTTGGTGTTTCTATATAGCCCCTTTGTCGACATATTTGATTTTGATCTTGTTCCTTGAATCATTCATATTTTTTCGAGACAAACTTAAAACTATTGCGTCACTATGTATTGTACGTCAAAGACCTGTAAAAATTTCTGAAACAGGTCAGTTGAACCAGTCGAGGCGTTTGGTCCCATTTTACCCTATCTTCCGTGCAGAAAATCCAACATCCAGAGGACAAGACTTCACGCCATGTCTGCCTTCATTTCAAATGTCATCTCATATTTTTAGCATTGTGAAAGGAAAGCACTATAGCTGAAAGTTTGCGCGCCTCGTTTGCAAAGCAACCATAAATCAAATGGCCTGTGACTTTCCGCCGACAGTAGACGAAACATAACCAAACATACACTCGCTGACCACCCACCTAAAAGGGGGGGGGGGGTGAGCTCAGTACTCACATCAGCGATAGCCGTTGTTTCTGTTGCCCGTTCTCTATTGTAACAACGATTCATAAACTGTTTTACAGGAGGGGTATACATTTCGGTAGTTTACTCCGCAGAGCATATATTTGCACACTCCTAGCGCGAGAGATATCATATGAAGCTCGCCCTCTGCATACACAATGAATCGTCTGCGAGCCCGTCCTCTTCTGGTTTTGGAGTGGAAAAAGGTTCAGGTTAGAAGTGGAACGTTGATAGTCGCTGTTGGGAATATGAGCACGAAGGCTTGATTTCCTAGAACAACAGTAACCAGAAAAAGTTTATAGATAAACGTGTTTTTGTGTTTGACACAAACATGATTATGAGCAAATATATCTATTTGATGTTGTCGCTGATGTGGGTTGTCTCATGTTGAACGTTCAAAATGGCAGAACATGGATGCAGCTTTATCCAATAATCCAATATCCTATTTCCTACAAAATAATTCCCTTCAGCTACACCAAGAAATGTATGTATTGTAAGGGGAATTATTTATATTACTTCATTTATAACATAGCATTCATTGATTAACAGCGTATTTATTGGTTTCTAGCGGCTGCAGTCGTTGAGAATTAAACTTCTGAAACAAAGCATTGCCCACTCTAATGGAAAGAGAGGTCTTTTTTTCATTTCGGACGGAACAAACAACTATCGAACATGAATGGAATATCCTTCTATAAATCACACATTGCCACCTGAACAAAACTCCAAATCTCTCGCTTTTGCGGTAGATCACCTGTATTCGACTACGCAATCGCCCCTTCCATCCTCTCCCCGCTTATTCAACAGATTATTTACGACGGATTTCCGCCTTTCCTCCGAATTAATCTTCATACTGGCAGCACATCCGCTGTCCCATTTTCTTTACACCACCCAAAAGCGTCGGTGGATTCGTTGGACTGAAAAAAAATCCATACCCAGCAGGAGCAACAAGGCCGGTCAAACAACTGTAATATCCGTTGACGGCGTGGCTTCCGGTCCTATTGTCCCACGTCTTTGTACACTAGTGTCGTAGATATTGCGATAACGTCCCGCGACAACACTTGCTGTGATATCGTTAACGATGATGGACATATTTGACTAATTTGTCAGGCTAAGTTGCCAAACAGTGATTTGTCTTTGCAAATAACGTTGAATACGTAATATATTTTTGATGTTCGGAAACGAAGTGAAACTACTCAATGCTGAATAAGGACCATATGGTGGATGATACGATTTAAACGATTTTTAGAATACTATAGAATTCTACTATAGAAAAATTAATTGTTAGACGAAATGTGTCTTGTGATTTTGTTTGATGTGATTGTCAAACAAAAAATAGGTGTACAATTCTAAATCGACTAGTATATTTTTTCCCAATGGCTCTATTGCCATATGAACTATTTTCCCAAAAGATAAACAAGCAAATTGTTCTACGTAAATGCTTCAAGTATAAATTGTTGTTGGATTTGTTGGATTCGACTCGTCTTGATGTAACCCTACAGCCAAATGCTGTTGAGTTTCCTGCCCATAGGGGAAGCTTATACAACCCCGAATCCCTATATTGTATCTGCTATTTATTACCTAAAATCTCGTTTTATGGCAACTTCGGCATTGAAATGTAAAGTACAACTCTTTAACTATGTTTTCTACTGGTCAGTGTGGGTCATTAGTTTTGGAGAAATGATAGAAACAGAGGCCAAACCAAAAGTGCCCTTTCTCGACACATTCACAAATGGTGGTCGTGAACCCTGCTCCCAAATATTCAGAACTAACTTACACTCCCAATCATATTGGTAGTGAGGGAAACAGTTGATGAGTGGGAGACGAATATAATCTTGTTTTGACTTCCGGTTTTGTTGATACTGGCTCTAAATAAAAAAAAACAAGAAAAGGGCATTGGGTGAAAAGACTTTCACAGCGGAAGTCGAATATTGTATTCCGACACCATTTCCGAATCGAAGAAAGCAACTTCCGTTTCATTTAAAACGATCCTAAAAAAACCGGAAATGGATTCAGACAAAAAAAGTTCTAGAGACGAAGATCGTGTTTGAGGGAATCGGCAGTAGTAAAAGAGCACATGCACAAACGGAAACGGAAAATCGTATAAATCATATAACTTGCATGTTCTGAGTCGCATATAAAGCAGGGATGCCAACCAAATTTTTGAAAAAGCTGGAAAAATTTGGAAACAAAAAACTGGAGAAAGCTGGAAAGAATTGAGAAAATTTGGAAACAAAGCTGGAGAAATTGTTTTTTTTTTAATTTTTTTTCTCAACTTTGTTCATATCTATCTATCTATCTATATATATAAAAATGGAGTGATGTCTGTCTGTCTGTCTGATTCTTATAGACTCGGAAACTACTGAACCGATCGACATGAAAATTGGTATGTAGGGGTTTTTGGGGCCGGGGAAGGTTTTCGTGATATTTTGAGACCCCTCCCCCCTCTCTAAGGGGGGGCTGCCATACAAATGAAACACAAATTTCTGCATTACTCGGAAATTAACCAAGCAAACGAAAACAAAGTTGGCATGTGAAAATTTTAGGGTGCAATAAATGTTTCTATGATGGTTAGACAGTCCTTCCCCCACTCAAAGGGGGGGCTGCCATACAAATGAAACACAAATTTCTGCATTACTCGAGAATTAATCAAGCAAATGAAACCAAATTTGGCATGTGGAGGTTTTAGGATGCAATAAATGTTTCTATGGTGTTAAGATACTCCTTCCCCCTCTCTTAGAGGGGGCTGCCGTACAAATCAAACACAAATTTTTGTATTACCCGAGAATTACTCAAGCAAATTATACCAAATTAGGCATATGGAAACTTTAGGGTGCAATGAATGTTTCTATGGTGGTTAGATACCCCTCCCCCCTCTCTTAGGGGTGGCTGCCATACAAATAAAACACAAATTTCTGCATTACTCGAGAATTAATCAAGTAAATGGGCGGGACGAAGTTTGCCGGGTTAGCTAGTTAGCAATAAAAATAAGGATATACAGTGACAGTGTCAGTATGTAGCATTGGTACTTACGTATTAACGCTACCAAAGCGTAATTTTCATTATTTTTTCAAAATGAAATTTTTCTTAGGTCAATGTAATGGGGGTGAAATCCTCATTTAACGAGGATATGGAACCGAAGCGGCCCCAAACCGCCGATGTGACGCAACCCGTCGTCGGAAGCGGCAGCCTCTCGCAAGTAAACTTGTTTTCCAACGATTGCCCGGTTAGTTCTTGTTAATTTTTGCTTTTAATTATACCAAAATAACTGGGCATACTCGCTAACGCTCGGTTGAACCTAACTAAAGGATCGTCCTCTATATATCATACTAACCGGGCAATCGATGGAAACGGTTTACTTGCGAGAGGCCGCCGCTTCGAACGACAGGTCGGCGTCCGACTCGGATTGCGTCACATCGGCGGCTTTTGGCCGCTTCGGTTATTTATCCTCGTTATATGGGGATTTCATCCCCCCTAACATTTTATTGCGAAAAAAAACATTCATAATGAAAATTACGCTCCGGTGGCGTTAGTACGGAAGTATCGTAGCATGAAAAGTCGCGACATCTATATGAGTTTTATCCAAACTGACATAATTTTCTTGACCGAATTGTACGTTGTTCAGATTGGTTATATTTTTCATATGGTTTCCCTTGAGTCTGTCTTGGAAAATAGTTCCGGACTTTCGCTTTGACATAATCTGTGAATATCATTCACCATGCGTAGAGCATAAACAAAAAGGATTAAACGACTATGTACGTTACAGTTACCGGGATCTTACAACCAAAATAAATTCGGAGCGTTTCGTAACGTTCCAATACGTTTGAAAACACTTTTTAAAGAAAGTCTCCGCGTAGCTGACGATCGTAGCCCTTTCAAGAGTTTGAACTCTAAGAGGGTTTTAATTTCAGCAAACTTAACGGATAATAGCTGTAAATATCCTCACACAACTGCTCTCAAGCATGTTTTTACATACATATAATGCACACAGGGCCACACTACGGCAAACACATTCTAGTGTAAACCAGAGTAAAAAAGAGTATAATTTGAGGAGAAAAAAATGAAAATGACAAAACAATTTAAAAGCTGGAGAAAACTGTGAAAATTTAAAAAAGCTGGAGATTTTTTTGCCTTTGGCTGTTTTGCTGGCATGCTCTGTAAAACTGGCAATATACAGGAAAAACTGGAAGGTTGGCAACCCTAATATAAAGTGGGATCGAATATAGTGGGAAAATAGTACTGAAGTTGATGATATTCCGTAAAGCCTGTAACTGAAACTATTATTTAATAGGCTAGAGTGAGTGACTTTTCGACGACATTTCGATATTGATCCATAGAAAGTCAGAATAAACTGTATTATTCAATGAAGAACAAAAAAAAAGTGTAACATTTTGAGCTTAATCAATCGGTGATAAGTATTCCTTGAATATTTACAACTGTCTATCGAATAGCATGTATTCGAGCAGAACCTTTACCCAAATGTCAAATAATACCGAACGGAAAAGAAACAAAAATAGTTTTGAAAATTTTACGGTTTTTGGGTATCCTCCTGATACAGATAGAGTCAATTCGATTTCATCCTGGAAGAACAACTCATTTGTGAAACAAAGTATTTTTTTTAATTCTTCAATTTTCAAATTTACATTTCGAAAATCCAATTTAAGTAAGAACGAAAAAAT
Organism: Toxorhynchites rutilus septentrionalis; assembly: GCF_029784135.1. NCBI lineage: Eukaryota > Metazoa > Arthropoda > Insecta > Diptera > Culicidae > Toxorhynchites > Toxorhynchites rutilus. The sequence goes on from NC_073746.1 coordinate 80,780,853, forward strand.
GAAAAAAGCTCATGTTTATAGAGGAAGATATTTAACGTATTTCATGCCAATTCGTCTTAGGCGTTGGCAGCACCGTCCCAAACAGAAATGAAACGTTGTGGATGTAAAGACATTGGCCATGTAAGCAACTTTGCGTACTTGAAATCTTCGAAAAAGAATTAGACAACTTTTTAAAAAGGGCCAAAATTGTTTGCTTTATTTTCCACAAAAATTTTAAAGAAAAACTACACTGAAAAAAAATATTTTAAAAATTAAGAACTATTTTTTTTATCATATTAAATTCTAAAAAAATTATATGAATAGCCCTTCTAATTTCCAACAAGTCGTCCATACATTGGATGATGGAAACATTTACAAGGAAAAAGTTTTTCTAACAACAACATTTTCATGTTTTCTTTGAAAAAAAATACAACTAGTTCTATTTTTTTAAAGTCAAGATAGCGATATAGTATATTTGACAAAGATTTAGATCTTATTAAAATATGAACTTTTGTAGAAGACGTCAACTTTCTATCATTTATAGTTTCTGGAATATAAGGCATTTCTACATCAAGACTCCTGGGAAAATAATGTTTTACTCGTAACATGTTTGTGAGTAAATTCTCGCGTTTGACATGTTCTTGACATGCTTGTAAATAGAACAAAAATAGCAGAGCATGTAAATCGCTATAATCTATATATATATATATATATATATATATATATATATATATATATATATATATATATATATAGCCGGGGACCGGGGAAGGTTTTCATGATAGCTGCCATACAAATGAAACACAAATTTCTGCATAACTCGAAAACTAATCCAGAAAATGCCAAATTTGGCATGCGAAGGTTTGAGGGGACACAAAACGTTTCTATGGTGAATATGCATACGTACGTACGTCTATGGTGAATATGAAGCATACATTTCCGCATAATTCAAGAAGTCCAAATCTCCAAATTTGGCATGTGGGGCATATGGGGAAGAAACATTTCTTCCACAGACTTCCACAGACATGAAACCAAAATTTCTGCATAAGTCGAGAGCTAATCAAGCAAATGGAACCAAATTTGGCATTTGGAGGTTTTGGGGAGCAATAAATGTTATTATAGTGGTTCGACACTCCTTTCTCCTCTCTAAAGAGGAGGAGGGGATGGTGCTGAACAACTCGAGAACTAATCAAACAAATGGAATTAAACTTAGCATATAGAAGTTGTTCAGTCTCACGACTGAAGAAAAGAGAAACCGCAAGAGAAAACATGTCTGTACATGTTCATAAGGAACAAACGCCCCTTTTTTTTTATTCCCCTTCCAGCAGCGCACGTGCATTACATAGCGCAATAACGGCAACAACACAAGAAAGAAAAATGCTGTTCATCGCTATTGCAGCATTACCGCTGAATAAAACTATGCGTTTCAGCCAGTGAGACGCTCTCACATCTATATTTTTTGACGGCTCAAGAAGTGTTTTACCTCGAACAGTTTTTTGACGTGGGACTACGTCTAACCGGAATATATGGAGGGTAAAATGAAAACCTAAACACAGAACATGCAGGAAAAAATGAAAGATTTCGAATGCTTATAGCTCGAACATTTCGTACTGGATAGGAGAGATGTTTGCATCACTTGATAGGGAATATTTCTACGCATCTATCGCAACTAACAAAATGTTGTTTTTCATTAGATAAACAATTGAATAACTGTAAAATATTAGGCGTTATCTAAACGCCCTAACTGCATCGTTTTGATTGGCCCGATTTATGGTTTCCCTAACACAGCCATCAAAACCAAGCAGCCTTGGGGAAATCGGCATTGCAAATACTTGAAAGTAGGGGGACTTTTGTTCTCATCGAAAAATGTTCCCTAACACAGACTTTAAAATCAAGCAGTGAAATCGGCATTGCAAACACACGAAAGAGCCTAGAGGCGAGTGAACTGAAAAGTTTAAACCCTCTTGAAGCCAAAAAGAAGAAAAAGAACACACGAAAGTAGGGGGAGCTTTTGTTCCTACCGAAATGTGTTCCCTAATAGAGATTTCTAAACCAAGGTGCCTGGAGAAATCGGTATTTCAAATTCATGCAAGTCGGGGGTATTTTTGTTCCGACTGGAATGTGTTTCCCTAACACAGACTTCAAATCCATGAAGCGTGGGGAAATCGGCATTGCGAATTCATACAAATCGGGGGTATTTTTGTTCCGATTGAAATGTGTTTCCCTAACACAGACTTCAAAACCGAGGTTTCTGGGGAAATCGGCTCTGCAAATAAATGCAAACTGCGAGTACTTTTATCCTCGCTTGCCTTTGTGCAGAGTGGAATATGTCTGTCCTAACATGATCTTCTAAACTTAGGAACCTGGGAAAATCGTGCAGCCACTAGAAGCGAATGAACTTCCCAGTTTCAAGCAAATTCGAGATTCGAGAAGTATGTACACTTTTGGGATGTAAACTTCAGAGGGAAATGTAAAATAAAATAATCGTTTGATAATTTTTTTTGTCTTTATTGACAAAAAACATAGGCTGAAACTTAGGCTGGTTCATCAAACGTTTGATAATTCTTCCGTACATATATTTTGTTCTAGTCATCATACCAAACGTAAAAGGTCCGTCATTAAATTTACTTGTAACGAAGAACAATCAATCACAATAAATGAATTGACTTTACACGGCATTTGTTCATTTTTTTCACTCACAGAGCAAATATATTGAACTCAATTGAATTTGGAAACTGTTTCATTCAATCAAGAATTTAATCAATACAAACGAATGATTGCTAAGCTAAGGTAGTTCCACGTGAACCTTGCGGTTATATCATAGATATAACCCACTCATTTTTTTACAAGTGTTTCTCTTTTAGTCTAGAATAAGTTAGTATAATTTTAGATTAAGCTAGGGCAATGTAAATAAAGTGTATTATAAAAGACAACATTCCGTGTATTGAATTTCACAGTGTTTAAGAGTTTCTATCTAGCAGCTGATTCAACGAGAGTGGTCGTCAGCGTAGATCAGCGAGTGGAAAGTTTCGCAGCACGCAGCTTTTCAGCCAGCTACTTCCCGGCGATTGTGATTGTCGCATGCGTGAGGCATCACCAGCTGTCCAATTAAACCGAGGAAAGGTCACGAGCATCTTTGCCTCCTCCCCAATCATATACAGTCCACCATCGAACCACACAGAAGTTTTAGGGATCGATAAACGTTTCTATGATGGTTCGACACTCCTCCCCCCTCTCTAAAGGGAGAAGAGGAGGGGGGTCTGCTTATAGTAAAAGGTAAATTCAACGGGGTCGATTAGAAGATCAATCAATGAACAATTCTGCGATTGGACTCATGAACTTGCGCTTAGTAAGAAAACGTGATTGTTTGAAGGTATTGATAACAACAAAAACAAATTTTTGGCGGGACGAAGTTTGCCGGTTCATTTAGTTTATGCATAAAAATGTAACGATGTAAATGTAACATTGATAGTATTTTTTCACAGAAAAACATTAAAAAGTTATTGTTCGAAAAACTTTTTCCCTGTAAAAGTTCTCATCCTCCGATGCATAGGTGACTTGTTGAAATTATATGGGCTGTTGATATTTATTTTTTCATTTTTTTTTTCAAGATTGATTTTCCAAATTTTTTTTTGAATGATTTTTTTTTAAGAATATTTTCGATATTTTTAATGAAAACATGAATAATCTCCTACATTTCATTTCTTGGCTAAAATTTGATAGGCCTGATTTTGTGTGAGAATTTCGAGAATTTTTGTTCTCGAAAAATCTTAATTTAAAAACTACAAAATGTTGGTGAAAGAATGAAATGTGGGAAATTATTCGTGTTTTCATTAATAAAAAATATCAAACAAATTTTTGAAAAAAAAATTATTTTTTTTAGATTCGGTTACTGCGATATGAGGAGTTATTGAGAACTAATAATGTAGCTTCCGCAGGCTCATTGAAACATGGCAAAAGGTGAGTAACTCTACTTCCGATTGTGCTAAATGAATAGCAATGTTTTATTTCCATTTTTAGAAGTAGACTAACAGAAAGATACAACACCTTACATGTAAATTGAGACCACTGGTCCAAATACGTTGTAACAGTGTAGAGAAACAACAATTCGTCATCTCTCATTAGAAAGAACGATCATTATGATTGACTATGTATAATATTGATTTGTTGATATTTTGAGTATTGAATAATAACCGTGAAGTTTTTCCAACATTGTAGAGCAGGCTTTGGAATTCAAACATTCGCACGATAATTATAACAAACGATAGTTATAAAGAATAAGGCCATTATTTTTGACGTAGGACTACGTCTAACCGGAAGATATAGGGGGTGAAATGAAAATCTAGGCACTGAACAAGTAGGAAAAAATGCAAGATTTGGAACGCTTATAACTCGAGCATTTCTCAATAGATCGCAAAGGTTTTTGCATCAATTGATAGGAAATATATCTACGCATCTATCATAATGAATAACATTTCAGTTTTCATGAGATAAATAATTGAATAATTGTGAAATATCAAGCATTGTCAAAATGCACTATGTGCCCATTTTTGATTGGTCCATTTTGTGCTCCTCAAATCGTACCGACCAAAACGGTCAACCAGAGCAGCAGCGAAATACAATGAAGCACGATTGGAAAGGAAAAAGAAAAAATATGAACGAAACATTGGTCGCAGTCTCACACATGCGTAATTCTCGCACCAGCCAGTCAGCTTAAAAATCCCCGCTCTGCTGCCGTAACGATAATTCTCATCCAAACCGTACACCACATCGTTTCGCATCACATCACATCAACAAACCAACACAAACAGCCATGTCTGGATATGGCAAAGGAGGAAAAGTGAAGGAAAAGGCAAAATCCCGCTCGAACCGTGTTAGTCTGGAGTTCCCCGCAAGGGTAGCTAGGCCGAGCGCGTTAGTACCAGTGCATCAGTCCACCTAGCCGGCGTTATATAGTTTCGGCCGCCGAAGTGGAAAAGCTGCTTGCGACGATAAGAAAACCTACATTCAGAACAGACCACATTCGGTTCGGTGGACATCAAGACAACAACAGGCAGTTGCAGCGAGTGGCGAGTGGCAAACGGAATCGCAAAACGACAGCAGGTAGCGGAAGAAAAAAGTTTGTTCTTTATACAAACTGCTTTGGTGGCAAATCCAGAACAAGGCGGCATCGAGGGCGTTCGAAATGGTTTTTTTCAAAACCACGAGTACAAAGTTTTCTAAATTGGAACCATTCCATAAAACATGGCGCTTATCAGGGCCATTAAACCTTTAAAAAAGAGTTTACGAAATACAGTTCAATGCATTCTAAAATAATATCCAAAATAATAATAAAACACAAATTGATTTTTTCATAATTTGTTTGCCAGGATGTGATGAGTATGTGAATTTGGCAGTTGTTCTGAGCTTATTGATAGTTGGGGACTTTCCTGATTATTCAACTTTCACCAATTCTCAAATTGTTTCCAGATTGAAAGTACAGTAATTTACAATTACTTCGACATTTAGCTAATTGGACGGACATGTAATGCGACATATTTAGTTGGACATTTTTGTAAACATAGAGATCCAAATTATGAACCCACATTGAAAGTCGACACTGTACCACTGTCATCGCAAATGTTCAATTACAGGTTAAAATCGCCTCCAATGCGACACTGAGTGGTGCTTCGGCACGTCGCATAAAATGTAATTTACTGTACAACATGTCACAAGCTGGATGGGAAGAAATTTTCCAACTGTGAAAGCGAGTGGCAACAAATCGCTAAACAGGAAGGTTTAGCCGAACAAAATGGGGATATTGAGTGATAACAAAACAATAAACTCTTTAGATTAAAGATGATTTTGTGGTCCTGAAAAGGACCCTTTTTAGGGTTTGCTTCCGGATCAGCAGTCGGAAAACGCTCTTTACATGGAGCTGGTATACTTCGTCACCTCTTTGGTACCTTCGGAAACCGCATGTAAGTTCACCGGGCAGCAACAGACTAATTGCGATCTGGATTTCCCACGCCGTAATGGTTGACCGCTTATTGTATAGGGTCAGACGCGAGGCTTCCGCTACGATACGCTCAAAGATGCATTGACGAAGCTCATGACGCTCAGCGCCTTCGATGAGAAACCGGTGTCGAAATGAACCTGCTTCAGCACCTTATGATGTAGATAGCATATGATTCCTTCTGCTTCTTGTCGGTTTCAGAGATATTCTTCTGCGCCGTTCCGAACTTTTTGGCGGCTTTTCCGCTATTCCGCTGCTCGCGACGATAAGAAAACCCTCATTCAGAACAGACCACATTCGGTTCGGTGGACATCAAGACAACAACAGGCAGTTGCAGCGAGTGGCGAGTGGCAAACGCAATCGCAAAACGGCAGCAGGTAGCAGGAGAAAAAAGTTTGTTCTTTGTACAATCTGCTTTGGTGGCAAATCCAGAACAAGGCGGCATCGAGGGCGTTCGAAATGTTTTTTTTTCAACCACGAGTACAAAGTTTTCTAAATTGGAACCATTCCATAATACAAGGCGCTTTTCAGGGCCATTAAACCTTTCAAAAAATAGTTTACGAAATACAGTTTAATGCTTTCTAAAACAATATCCAAAATAATAATAAAACACAAATTGATTTTTTCATAATTTGTTTGCCAAGATATGATGAGTATGAGAATTTGGCAGTTGTGCTGAGCTTATTGATGGTTGGGGACTTTCCCGATTATTCAATTTTCACCAATTCTTAAATTGCTTCTAGATTGAAAGTACAGTAATTTATATTTAGCTCGACTTTTAGCTAATTGGATGGATCTGTAATGCGACATTTTTGTAAACATAGAGTTCGGGGTCCAAATTATGACCCCACATTGAAAGTCGACACTGTACCACTGTCATCGGAAATGTTCAATTACAGGTTAAAATCGCCTCCAATGCGACACTGAGTGTTTCTCCGGCATGTCGCATTAAATGTAATTTACTGAACAACACGTCACAAACTGGATGGGAAGAAATTTTCCAACTGTGAAAGCTGTGGCGAGTGGCAAACGCAATAGCTAAACAGGAAGGTTCAACCGATCAAGATGGGGATATCGAGTGATAACAAAAACACAACACCAAAGGTTCTTTTCAGAACCATCAACATTTTCATAAAGAGTAAACAGTAAACTAATCCATTTTTCAGGTAGATAGGTAGGTATTTACGTAGGAGAAGAAAATAAAACAATATATTCAAAATATATATTTAACAAAAGCTGTCCCCTTTGTATAGTCCTACGTCACTCCGGTTATGTCCCCGACATTACCCACCCGTCTTTTTTTTCTTTATTACGTAATAAATATTATCAACGATATTGTTTTGAAGACATGCTTTGAATAAAAGAATATTAAAAAAGTGATACATAATAGATTTGAGAGCCAAATGAACTGAAAAGTTTAATGTTTCTTAAAAACAAAGAACTGAACTGAACTGATGATAAGTATCAAACAAGGAAAAAATTAGCCTATCATTGCAAAACATTCACAAGATACTGTTTTGAATTTATTTTTTCATAATTTTGATATCCGTCAAAAAAAGTCTGAATCACTTTCTGCTTTCAGAAAATTCCTTGAAATCCATCAGATGTTTTGTATGAAGATCATGTGTCTGACCGATGCTGTTAACCAATTCTGTTTGAATAATTAAATCAAAACTCGTGTTTCGTATATCAAATTACACGAAAATAGGAAAGAATTGAAATTCAGAATCCCATGTGAAAGTAGCTTAGATTATACTGATCGTGAGGTGGATAAATTCGAGTTTTCTATGAGTTAAAGAAGGTATTATTCAACAAAATTGTAGAAATGTTTCTTACAAAATGATTCTAACTTTAACCTAAACTAAATGCTTCTCACTTTTCAAACGAGTAAGTATAAGAAAAAGAATATGCTAGATGTTCATTATTATACATAATAGTCATGTTATATCTCTAGAGTGATTTTTATAGAGAAAAAATAAAATTACATTCCCATATGTTCAACAACTACATTATTCACGAGCAACCAAGTATTTCTCATCATCTTTCAACCAGCGTTTGATTCAGCAAACTAACGCACCAAATAAATCATGGGATGAGCCCAAATAGTTGACATTGAAATACCGAACCATCGAGGTATAATCGCAAACTTGTCATTCTTAAACATACGCTTATTTAAATGGCATATTATCTTATACACTGTTTTAATTCTACCTACATAACGTTCAAACGTCCGAAATTATGCAACCGACATAACCTTCAAACACCTGAAATTATACAACTGACATGTCTCTTACAAACGAAAATGAACTATTTTAGTTCACGGAGTTTATTTTTACACGCAACTGTCCGTGACAATGATGATAGACACAAAAAGATTAAGTGAAGTGACGTGAAAGCGTACGTGGCAGTGATGTTCGTTCGTTCTTTTTCCTGTTTTCTTTGAAAAATTACTATTGATGTTTTTACTCGTAACATTTTTATGAATTAAATATCGCGATTTACATGTTCTGTAATTTTTTTTCTATTTAGAAACAGGTCAAGAACATGTCCAATGCGAGAATTTACACACAACAATGTTGCGAGTAAAACATTATTTTTTCAGGAGTCTTCACACAAAAATGCCTTATATTCCAGAAACTATAAACGATAGAAATTGATCATCTTCGACAAAAGTTCGTATTTTAATAAAATTTAAAACTTTGTCGAATAAACTATATCGCTATCTTGACTTTTAGAATTAGTTGCAATTTTTTTAAAGAAAATATGAAAAAGTTGTTGTTAGAGAAACTTTTTCCCTGTAAAAGTTCCCATCTTCAAATGTGTGGACAACTTGTTGTCAATTGTAAGCGATATTTCAATATTTATTTCAAAATTTAAAAAAATAGGTTTTTTTAATTTTTTTTAAATTAATTTTTTTCAGCAAAAAAGAAAAAAAAACTTAAGAAATTGTTTTGGTATTTCTTTTTTGTATTTTATGAAAATTTAGACTATTTTCTACATGTCATCCTTTGACCAGAATTTTGTAGGTATTTTAGTATTGAGTTATAAACTTTTGTAAAAAAATTAAAAAAATTGACCCTTTTCAAAAAGTAGTCTATCTCTGTTTTGAAGATTTCAAGTCTGCAAAGGTGCCTTACCCTTTGAATCCGAGGAAGCGATAGGCGCTCCTCTTGTTACATGCCGAAAGCGCGGGGAGCGCGTGGCACCTTTGAACGTAAGATTTTGTCTCTCTGGGACATTTGTGAAAAAGAACCCCACGCGCTTTGTGCACCGAATCATAATTGTGATTGAAATTACGTAAATATAAGTTTCTCATCATTATTAAAAAAAAAATATATATATATATATATATATATATATATATATATATATATATATATATATATATATATATATATATATATATATTTTTTTTTTTATAGACATTGGAGGTTTGAAAAACTAATTCTTTTCTAATAATTGTCTTCAAATACGCAGAATGCCGGCGAAAAGCTAATAGGGTTTATTGAGATCAGAGGGTTGTGTTTTACAGTTGTTTGTATTTGAAACTCGTATCTAACATTTCTATTTGCCACCAGGCTGGGGTATGTAATTGTTCTACTCCATAGAACAGCCTAATTAGCAGCGAATAACTTTATTTCGAGTCTGTTGGAGCAGGCTGGCGCACCCCAAAAACCCGTCTACTGAAGGCGAGCGAAATCTTCATCTGAGTGAGTAGATTTATGTCGCTTCTCGGATGGGATTTATCTTAATTGCGGCAGAGTGGAAGGATTATTCAATTGTATAATCGATCATAGGAACGCAAGCACTGGGGCTTACCGAGCGATAGATCAAAACTTAATCACACACACAGCAGAAAGTCTTATCTCGTTCGAGAGGATTCAATCTATTAATCGTTTGAACGATGGTCTCGATAACTGTAAGAGGAACGATAATTAATTGCATGGCTCAGCATGTTTCCGTCGCATAAGTTCACATTAGATGCCGTAATGTGGGATTGCTAATGAAAGAGAAACTACACAGCGATTGATCTGAGTGCCTGCAATGTGACATCAAAAAGAAAATTCAAAATGAAGCTTTTTTTTCTTCTTCCATCCTCGTTGGCTTGCAGCTGTCCGTTTTCCCTTGTGGCGGGAGCAGTTGGTATGAAACTCGATCAACAATTCCGATAAAATCGCAGCATAATAGTTTAGTGGGAATTTTTCGCTCAAAGGCGCTTGTAAGCGTGTTTTTCATCGGAAAGGCGTGATGCACAAATTACGTAACGCTAAAAAACCCGGATTTTTAACTACCTCCCGCTAACATAACGCAATTTCTATCTTTAACACACAGTAAGTAATACAACCTCAACCCCCTTCCACCCCTTCTAGCGTAACATGGTTTGTAGACTGTTGGAGACAACTGGCAATACCACAGAGGATCTACCACTTGGGCTCGCCAGTGACAGATTCAACTGTCATTTGTATCGACGTCACGAGTGAAACAATAGAGCGGAGAGTTGTCGTTTCCGGGTAGATGAAGCACACTATGTGTTCACTTCATCATTGTCTTCCGTACAATACACGTTTTTATGAAGATGAATAAATTTAGTTATTAGAGTATTTTATGTACAACATTATAGTTCTTTTATTTCAATCATCTCGCGAACGACAACACAAAAGTGGCGACGAGTGCGCGAATAAATGCGTTGTTTTCGCGGGAATTCGATCAGTTTTTGCACGAGAACGTGATTTAAAATATCACCACGCCGCCGCCAAAAAAGAGGAGAAAACGCTCCTACAACACAATGACGGATCAGCATTCAGCAGACCAGGCATCGGGAATCAATGGACCCGGACAGCAGCGGTTTGTGCAGCAGCTGCAGCATCAACAGCCTCCCGGAATGCAGCAGCAGAATACTGCTCCCGGAGTGCCTCAATGGAGCCCCACACAGCAGACTCGAACAGATGCTATTATCGTGCAAATATTGCAGCAGCTTCAGCAACAACAGACCGTCACCAATCAACTCCTCCAACAGCAGCGTGAATCAGCCCAGCAGCATCAGGGATTTATGCAGCAGCAAGAAAATCTATTCCGAAATGCACTTTCGACTATACAAGTCAACGTTCCTCCCAATCCCGAAGTTATTCTGGACTCTTTGGCTGGAAATATTCGAGAGTTCCAATACGATCCAGAAAATCACATCACATTCGCAGCATGGTATGCCAGGTACGAGGACTTGTTTGCAAAGGATGCGGAACAGCTCGACGACGAAGCCAAAGTAAGGTTACTGCTCCGAAGACTGGGTACGAATGAGCAATACAGGTACGTCTCATACATCCTACCTAATGCTCCAAAGGATTTCACGTTCATCGACACAGTGAAGAAACTGAAGGGACTTTTTGGCATGAAAGAGTCCACAGTTAAGAAACGATACTGTACATTAACCGTCACGAAAGCCCCGACGGAGGACTTGTCGGGTGAATAAGATGTGCGTGGAGTTCGAGTTGGCCAAATTGACGGAAGAGCATTTTAAATGCCTCATGTTCGTTTGCGGTCTGAAGTCGGAGTGCGACGCGGAGGTACGCACCAGATTGTTGACGAAAATCTCAGACAACAACGATGTCACCTTGGAAGCACTGATGGAAGAGTGTCAGCGGTTGATAAATTTAAAGAGCGATACTGCTATGATAGAAAGTCCTGGACGTGTTCAGATCATCAAGAGGAACTTTCAGCAGCGGAAGCAGTACGGTAAGCGGTTCAGAGATCGTCCAAAAGAATCACCAAGAAACGAAGAAGAACGCAAAAGTCCGGCAACTCCTTGCTGGAACTGTGGTGCGATGCTTTTTTCTAACCACTGCGGTTTCAAGAGTCACAAGTGCGCTGACTGCAAACAGATCGGCCATAAAGAGGGCTATTGCTCAAGCGCAAAGCGGTCTACGAAGGCATCAAAATATCAGCCACGAAGGTTCTCCACCAAAACCGTTATTGCATCGGTCAGCAGCGTCGAATGCAAGCGTCGTTACGTGTGGGTAAAGCTGAACGGTACTCCTGTAAGATTGCAGCTCGACACAGCGTCTGATATTACTATCGTGTCCGAAAAGGTGTGGAATCGGATCGGCCAGCCAGCAGGTGTTCCTGCGAGTCAGACCGCCAAATCAGCATCGGGAGAACAACTGGACCTGCAGTGTGAGTTCGTCAGTGACGTCGAAATCAATGGTACGACGCATAGCGGACGCATCTTCGTTTCTACACATCCATTGAATCTGCTCGGAATCGATCTCATCGACAAGTTCCAGCTTTGGTCATTACCAATGGATAAATTTTGTAATTTCGTCGGTGGTTCCAATGATATCGTTTCTCTGCAGAAAGCGTACCCGAAGCTGTTCAGCGAGACGTTGGGGCTTTGCTCCAAATCTAAAATTCAACTTTCGCTAAAGGAAGCGTGTAAGCCAGTCTTTCGTCCAAGAAGGCCGGTTTCGTACGCTATGTTGCCAACTGTGGACAAAGAACTAGACCGACTAGAGTCTCTGCAAATTATCTCACCAGTGGACTATTCAGAGTGGGCGGTTCCAATAGTCGTTGTGCGAAAGGCCAGTGGTAATGTTCGCATATGTGGCGACTATTCAACTGGATTAAACGATCGGCTCCAGTCACACCAGTATCCCCTTCCGCTGCCACAAGACGTCATTTCGAAGCTCTCCAATTGTACAGTGTTCAGTCAGATTGATTTATCTGATGCTTTTCTTCAGATGGAAGTGGAGGAAAGCTGCCGCCAACTACTCACCATCAACACCCATCGGGGACTGTATCAGTACAACAGGCTGCCTCCTGGTGTCAAAGCTGCGCCGTTAGCATTCCAGCAGCTGATGGACACGATGTTGGCAGGTCTTCCATGTACTGCAGGCTACCTAGACGACGTGGTTGTGGGAGGCAAAGATACTAACGAACATCAGCGTAATTTGCATGCAGTGCTGCAGCGGATTGAGGAATTCGGATTCACAATTCGGCCGGAAAAATGCTCATTTGGCCAGCAGCAAATCCGTTACCTGGGTCATATCTTAGATCGTCATGGGCTTAGACCAGATCCAGCTGAAATCCAAGTCATAAAGGACCTACCGCCACCGCAGGACATCACGGGAGTACGCTCCTTCCTGGGAGCCATAAATTATTACGGAAAATTTGTTCCAAACATGCGGGCTCTCAGGTTTCCGCTAGATCAGCTCCTGAAGGATTCATCAGCATTTGTGTGGACGCGCGAGTGCCAGCAGGCGTTTGAAAAATTCAAAAAACAGGAAGTGGGTTATATCTATGGTATAACCGCAAGGGTGACGTAGGACTATCGTTGATTTAGAGATCATTTGTTTGAAGTTGAATCTAAATCCATCCTGAATGAATGAATAAATAAATATTTGGGTGACTTCAAAAACGAGAGTGTTACTTTGAAGACTCAAGGTTTTATGCATCCAATATTGGATACAAAAAACCTTGTTCTGAAGAATAATCTTCAGAAGCTTTCCTGTTAACTGCACTTGATTGACAAATCACAAAACCAAATGTATGTGGTCGCAGTATTATATGGATACAAAACATTAAAATAAACTCGCTTGAATGTAATTTTCAATTCCAAGGGGAATTGGCAGATTATTTTTCAGCAACGATCATTTCTTTCCAGGTTTCCTCTCCATAACCAGCTAACGAAAAGAGTTGCGCGCGTGTATGTGTGTGTGTGTGTGGCGGCTGCTTCTATGTCTTCCCGAGGAACCGTATTTCGATGCTGATACTCTGCATCGAAATACGGTTCCTTGGTCACCTTCTCTTCTCCTTCTGATCGATCGGCTTTTCTGCGCTCCCTCACAGTTAAAACAAACTGATTGCATTTCAGGTCAGGTCAAGCCAGGTAATGAATACCTCGATCCCTCGCCGTTCCGCTCGTTCAGTAACGATGTTGTCTTGTCGATGTCCTTAGGCGTCGTGCACAAATTACGTAACACAAAAATCCGGATTTTGAACCTCCCCCCCCTTTCGTAACGCAATTTCCTATCTCTAATAAACAGAAAGTAACGCAACATCTAACCCCTCCCCCCTTATCGCGTTACGTAATTTGTGCACGACGCCTCACGAAAAATGAATGGGTTTCACCACCAGAATATCATTTCAGTATGCTTTTCGTGCGTGATTGAATCGAGAGAAGGTGTGGTTTACGATGGCAATTTGGAAGGCAAACTAGAGGAGAATGAACTCTCTGAGTATGAAAATTTCGGCGACTGAGCAATAATCGATTGAAAATTATATAATTTTGGCGATACGAAACATTTTCCGTTTTTCATTTTATGCATCCATTATTGGATACGAAAATATCCTACTGATGGGAAAGAATAATCTTCAGAAGCTTTCCAGCTAATTACACTTGATTGAAAAATTACGAAATCAAATGTATTTGGTCGCTGTGTTCGCCATATAATTAGAAAACATTAAAATAAACTCTTTCGCATGGATGTATTCTTCAATTCCCAGGGAACTGGCAGATTATTTTTCAGCAACGATTAGATCTTTCCGGAATTTTCTCGATGCTGTATGGCATCCAAACGAAAATTCTCGTTTCAGTTTGGCCTGCAAAAAACTTTTCTAAACTCTAATCCGTTAAATTTGGAGCCCTGAAAAGGGCCGTTGATTATATGCTAAGCTAATATAGCACCCTCTCCTTGGATTCGACGGGCCAGCTGAATGTCCTTGGGCATGATGTGACGCGTTTTACGTGGATAGCACACAAATTTGTATCTTCGAATAAGCTTCCTGCAGCGTCATAACCGCGGAACTTTGGAAGCGCAAGTCGGTTTTGAAGTCCTGAGCAATTCCACGATCCAAAAGCTACAAAGGTAGCTTGCGGATCAGCAATTCGGTCGACTTCCGATAGCGATGAATTTCACGCAAAGTTCCCGGTCGATAGCGATGTGGCTTCTTCACCTATCCTGCGGCTGGTGCGCTTATCCGAGCTGCTTTCGTGTGCCTTACCACTGAAAGACTAACCTGCTATCTGCTTGGTCCCAAACAAACGAGTCGTCACGGTGCGAGAGTAGAGTAAGAAATGAACGAAAGCAAAGGAAGCGTCATTTTATAACCTGTTTTCGAAGCTATCATTAAGCTATTGAAACAATTTTCCGACTCAATAAATAGCAATCATATAACTCTTGGACATTTTATCTTTTGTATGAAATGATTATCACTGTTCCGTTGATCCGAAGCAGAATGAATCACGCTTAAAGAAGGAATGGATTTTTTCTTGGAATTTACTCAGCAAAAATAATGCCCTTTCCCAACACTTAAAAACGACAAACGGTAAACAGTTTCATCAAAGTGATTTCTTCGATATGGGGATATATTCACTACATCATGTCATGTATTTCATATTCTTCATTATGAAATCCATATCCATGGCACCTATCGGTATCGAATTATCATCGACACCACGATTTTCGCTAAATGCTCCTTTTAGTTCGGCCTGTAAAAAACTTTTCTAAACTCTAATCCATCAAATTTGGAGCCCTGAAAAGGGCTGTTGATTATATGCTAAGCAAATATAGCACGCTCTCCTCGGATACGATAGGCCAGCTGGATGTCCTTGGGCATGATGTGACGCGTTTTGCATGGATAGCACACAAATTGGTATCTTCGAATAAGCCTCCTGCAGTGTCATAACCGCGGAACTTTGGAAGCGCAAGTCGGTTTTGAAGTCCTGAGCAATTCCACGAACCAAATGCTGCAAAGGTAGCTTGCGGATCAGCAATTCGGTCGACTTCTGATAGCGACGAATTTCATGCGAAGTTCCCGGTCGATAGCGATGTGGCTTCTTCACGCTTCCTGCGGCTGGTGCGCTTATCCGAGCTGCTTTCGTAGTGCCTTACCGCCGAAGGACTAACGAGCTGTCTGCTTAGTCCCGATGAAACAAGTCCTCACGGTGCGAGAGTAGAGTAAGAAATGAACGAAAGCAAGGGAAGTGTCATTTTATAAAACATAAAAGAATCGAATGTAAACCCCACCCTCTTTATTATATAAGCTTACTGTATACTCACGAATATAATAAGGGTGGGATTTAGATTCTATACTTTTATGGTTTATAAAATGACGCTTCCTTTGCTTTCGTTCATTTCTTACTCTACTCTCGCACCGTGAGGACTCGAGCTCGTTAGTCTTTCGCAGACAGCTCGTTAGTCATTCGGTGGTAAGGCACACGAAGTCAGCTCGGATTAGCGCACCAGTAGCAGGATAGGTGGAGAAGCCACATCGCTATCGACCGGGAACTTTGCGTTAAATTCGTCGCTATCAGAAGTCGACCGAATTGCTGATCCGCAAGCTACCTTTGCAGCATTTGGATCGTGGAATTGCTCAGGACTTCAAAACCGACTTGCGCTTCCAAAGTTCCGCGGCTATGACGCTGCAGGAGGCTTATTCGAAGATACCAATTTGTGTGCTATCCATGCAAAACGCGTCACATCATGCCCAAGGACATCCAGCTGGCCCATCGTATCCGAGGATAGCGTGCTATATTAGCTTAGCATATAATCAACGGCCCTTTTCAGAGCTCCAAATTTGATGGATTAGAGTACAGAAAAGTTTTTTACAGGCCGAACTGAAAGGAGCATTTAGCGAAAATCGTGGTTTCGATAATAATTCGTTACCGATAGGTGCCATGGATATGGATTTCTTAATGAAGAATATGAAATACATGACATGATGTAGTGAATATATCCGAAGAAATCACTTTGGTGAAACTGCATTATAAAATTATTTGTGTACGAATGCCGCAATCGATAGTCGACTCTAATTTGCGCTGGGTAATTTCCTCGGAGGACTCGATTCCTCCTTTGAACATTAATAATCTCTTTCTGGCAAAACGATGTGGTATGAATCACATTATTTGAATGATAGAATGAAGAAGTTTTCTGCCAATTTCCTTCAACCTCCAAACGTATCTTTCTCCCGTTTGTCGTTTTCGCGTTCGCTAATCCTTTCTCACAACACCCATTTCTCGTTTGAGATATTGTTGAGTAAACATTGTTTGCCAGTGCGCGTAGAGCGGGAATTCCTAAAGATTCATTGCACCTCTAATAAATTGCCGAAAGACGTGGTCTTACATTGATCGCACTTGATTGAAAAAATCCAAAACAAAATGTATTTGGTCGCAGCGTTATATGAGTAGAAAGCAAATAATCGCTCGAAAATGACTTGATTTTCGCGATGTGAAACATTTTCCGTTTTTCATGTTATGCATCCAATATTGGATACGAAAATTTCCACTGATGGGGAAAAAAAATATTCAGAAGCTTTCCTGTTAATTGCGATTGATTGAAAAATAACAAAACCAAATGTATTTGGTTGCAGTGTTATATGGATAGAAAACATTAAAATAAACTCTTTCGCGTGAATGTATTTTTCAATTCCCAGGGGAACTGGCAGATTATTTTTCAGCAACGATGATAGCAACGAGAATTCCGCGCGTGTATGTGTGTGTGTGTGTGTGGCGGCTGCTCCGATGTTTCAAGCGGAACCGTGGCATCACTCCTCCTGATGGATTCCCTTTTGGCCTTAGGTGCACAAACAGGCTCTTGGTGACACCGTTCATCAGCGTTTTCATGATAAACGAAATTAGCTCCACAACAACAGCGACAACATGCTCCAATCGCTGTTCAATCATAACTGAGTGGGTTTACGAGCGGCGCTCGCTTATATACCGATTGGTGATTTCAATAGCCTGTTTTGAAAGCAATTTTAAGACTATTGAAACAAGTTTTTGGATGAAAAAGTAACAAGTATATGACGCGTAGACATTTTATCTTTCAAATGAAGTGTTTATCATACCATTTCGTTCAGTTGTTTAAGAGCTATTAACGCTCAAAATATCGGTCTCCAGCGTAACGCTTTCATTCTCGAAACTTTGGTTTTACACCCCGGTATAGAAATGAAAGACGTAGTCCTACGTCAAAAATTTTGTCGTCAGAGCTGCTTTTAGCACATTATGACCCGAAGCAGGAAATAATTGTCTCGGCGGACGCATCTTCCATCGGCATTGGGGCAACAATAAGTCACAAGTATCCTAATGGCCACGTTAAAGTGATTCAACATGCATCTCGTGCGCTTACACCGGTTGAACAGCGCTACTCGCAAATTGACCGGGAAGGATTGGCAATAATTTACGCTGTTACCAAATTCCACAAATTTATCTTTGGGAGACGGTTTCGGCTTCAAACCGACCATGCACCGCTTCTCAGAATTTTCGGGTCCAAAAAAGGGATTCCGATCTATACAGCCAATCGCCTTCAACGGTGGGCATTATCGTTGCTCTCCTACGATTTTTCGATCAAGTACATTCAGAGTGACAAGTTCGGCAATGCTGACGTTTTGTCCCGTCTTATCGACCAACACACCAAACCGGATGAGGACGTCATAATTGCATGTACCACTTTGGAAGAAGATTTGAGGTCAGTAGCAATCGATAGTACTAATCAACTACCTCTCAGTAGTATGGTTGAAAAAGCAACGGCATGTGATCCGTTGCTTCGAAAAGTTCACCGCTTCATCCGTGAGGGCTGGCCCAAATCTAGGTCGGAAGTTAAAGATTGGAAGATGTCTCGGTTCTTCGATCGCCAGGAAGCTCTGTCAGTCGTTCAAGGCAGCATAATGTTCGGCGACAGACTGGTAATCCCGACTGCCTTCCGGAGGCGGTGCCTCAACCAACTACACAGGGGCCATCCAGGCATACAGCGTATGAAGGCCATCTCACGTAGCTTCGTGTACTGGCCGGGACTTGACGAAGAGATTGTGAGCTTCGTTAAGGGTTGTCATCACTGCGCATCTGTAGCACGGTCCCCTCCAAAAGCGGAACCGGAGTCGTGGCATTCCACAACGGCTCCTTGGCAGCGAGTCCATGCAGACTAAGCGGGTCCTCTGGACGGAGAATATTATTCGCTAGTCATCGATGCGCACACCAAGTGGCCAGAGATCTTCCCGACAAAACAAATAACATCGAAGGCCACGATCAATCTAATGCGTACGTTGTTTGCAAACAAGGGCATGCCGGAGATTCTCGTGACCGATAACGGAACGCAATTTAAGAGTGCTGAGTTCAGTGAGTTTTGCTGCGAGAACGGAATCCGGCACACAACAATGGCTCCATTTCATACGCAATCGAACGGCCAAGCTGAAAGATTTGTGGATACTTTCAAGCGGACCGTTAAAAAAAATCAGGAGAGAGAAGGCTCGATAAGGCAAGCACTGGACATTTTCCTCCTCACTTACCGTTCCACGCCGAATCCAAATGTTCCAGGAGGGAAATCCCCAGCAGAGGCGATGTATACGACACAAAATAGACGATGTCAAATAAACCGAACAGTGTAGCGATTTGGTATACACTCGGTTACTTTACCCCCAACAATTTCGATTAGGTGATATTCTTCGTACGATTCAGAAATTATTAAAGAATACCGAAAGGCCCATTAGAAATGTTAATTTTTTTTGCCTTCACACAAACGATGATGCTTTTCTGTCAGCCATCAATCGTTGCACGTATTCATTCCTTGGAGAATGTGTTTTAGAGGCGAATGAACTGCAAAGTTTAAAGCCTCTTAAAAACAAAGAAAGAAGAAGAAGAATGTGTTTGTCTGAAATGGCAACATATAGAAGCAAACAACATGTTTCTGGAATGTTTTACATCAATTGCATCGGTCCCTTGTCCTTTTTCCAGAGAAATGCAGTTCTCTCTAGAAGACCTACGCATCAAGCATCCCAATACTGATGTCGGATGACAGTCATTTCTGACATTATTAATATACACAACAATATTTTGGAAGATTATCGATATATTATATTGGTAAACATAAGTGCTGGTGTATTTTCTTCGTAGAATCGGTATGCAAATTATGGCACCACATTCTAAAAGTTTCAGTTAGCTGTGGTAGTATCTAACGTAGATTAGGACAATGCTAAAAAATTGCATCAAAAAATTGCATTCATTAATCAACATGTTAATCTCCGAAGTTTTGGTATTCAACCTTCGGGAACTTTAGCTGGCAAAAAAAACTGCAATAAACATGTCGATAGCTTGTACTATAATTAATAAAGTTGTTGCAAAGTTAATTACTGTGCGGATACAAGCATGTCTAAACTCACATGTACTGTTCATGTAATCACGCTGCTGGAAGATGCTGTACATTGATTTCAGCATGGTCGGTCATGACAGAAAGAACACGCTTCGTGAAGGAGAATTCTGTATACCCGGATATGTGAGTGCATTAGACACTGACGAACTCCACTCCGGTTCGGGGGAAGTTTCTCAACTCTACAGGTGGGGGTTAGAATGTGATACGTGTTCGTCATTTTACATTGCCTGCGCAATTGCGGGGGAAGAGTGCATCTGCTCTATGCGCAATTGTGTTGATTGTTAGGAATCAAAGTTCACGTTAAAGCAGAGCATCTAGGAGTAAATTTCCAAAAAAGTATATTACCAAGAACAAGCATAGGCAAAATATTTAAGTAAAACTGTTTTATGTTTTACTGTCGAATAGTTGATATAAATTACTCATATTTTGATTGATAACTGCAAAAGAAGTTAATTACTTCTTATGATGCTATGAAACAATTTATCATGAATCGATCATTTACATGAATATTTGCAGGCGCGAAGGATGATAATTTTTTGCCGTTGCAAGCAGGGTTGCCACATTTTATTCTGTAAAATTTTCTGAAAAAAATCTGTATTTTCAGCCAAAAAAATCCGTATAAAAAATCTGTATCGAAAAGTCATGGGAAAAAATGGGTTTTTTAAGTCGTGTCAATAAAGGTAAAGGTAAAATTGTTAAGTTTTGTTTTCAAATTTTCCTTTAATTTCATCATTGAAGCTCCTCCTTGAGTCGATACATCTTCCCTTTCGACGTAGAGTACATAATTGTGGAAGCCAACCGATTACTACAATTAAAGGACGAATGCGAAATTATTGCGACACATTCAACAGGGCATAACTTTTTTACCATTGGGTAAAAATCAACCAAATTTTGCACACTTTCTCATTGATGTGTAATGATTACATGCTGTCAAACTCGAAGTCGTGTTTTTCGATTCAACGAAAATGGAGGTGAACCAACGCGAGTCGAGAGAACAAATTCTTTCCAAACACCTGGAATTTCTTTCCAAACACCGCACCGACAGTTGGGAAAAATGTTGAACATTCACCATTTAACCGTCTCCAGAGTGTTGAAGCGGTTCCAGGAGCGGTTGATGTTGGACCACGGCAAATGAGCTGGAAGAAAACCGGGACCGGAGAACAAAAAGACGGAGGGAAAGGTGAAGCGGATGATTAAAGCAAATCCCAACGTCTAAAGCCGTGATTTGGCCAAACAGATCGGCATGTCGCAGAGCTACGTCCAGAATGCAAAGAAGAGAGCTGGACTACATACACCCAAAGTTAATTTTTAGCACATTTTCTGGCATCCCGATTTATTACAATAAATGAGATAACATAAAATGTTCTACTCCCCAATACATGTATATCATTTGTATAATATATACGCTAGAGCCAATATGAGGGATCGAAACAGGAGACACATTTAAATGAAAGCTTTTCGTATAGTTTGCCAAATACACGGCCCAGACAGAGAAAGATATATTCACGTTCATGTTCTTCTTTATCGGCTTAGAAAACACCTCTCAACTTCATTTTATGATGAGGTGTAATATTGTCTGTATGGATAGCGTGGTCGTGTAAAGTAACTTCGCATTCCAGCCGGCCTTGGTTCGATCCCCATTGACGTCGTATGGACTTTTTTTTTGCACAATCCCAAATTAAAAGAGAAAAGAAAACAGAAAGAGATGTCTGCTCGCATACTTCTTCTTCTTCTTCAATGGCACTAACGTTCCTAGAGGAACTTCGCCGTCTCAACGTAGTATTTACTTGCGTCATTTTTATTAGTACTTAGTTGAGATTTCTATGCCAAATAACACGCCTTGAATGCATTCTGAGTGGCAAGCTCTAGAATACGCGTGAACACAGTGCAAGTCGGAGGAAATTTCTTTGACGAAAAATTCCCCCGACCAGAACGGGAATCGAACCCGAACACCCGGCATGTTAGTTATGACGCTAACCACTCGGCCAAGGGAGCACACATACAAACCAATTTTAAGCTTCAAAATAGCTCATTATTTGCGCATTTGACTCTCATGACCAGGAAATGGCATCTTTTCTTCCAAAGATGGCATATTTTAAGCCAACGCTAGTTTGGGATTACATACAAGGTACAGAACTTCCCAAAACGCGATGAGCGGCAACAATCGACGGCTAAAACTCGGGCACGGAAGCTCTACGAGAAGATGCTGACAAAATATGGCTGCTGTGTGATGGACGACGAAATGTATATAAAAGCCGATTTTAAGCAAATTCCGGGGTTGGAGTTTTTCACCGGCAAGAGCAAGTCCGATGTGGACGACAATTTTAAGTCGAAGTTCGCCTCCAAATATCTCGTTTGGCAGGCCATCTGCTCTTGCGGACTGAGGAGTGAGCCTTTCGTGACAAAGGGCACAGTAAATGGCGAGATCTACAAATCTGAGTGCCTCGAGAAGCGCCTTTTACCGTTCTTGCAGCAGCACGACGAAGCTCCGCTATTTTGGCCAGATTTGGCATCATGTCACTATTCTAAAAGTGTCCTGGAGTGGTATGAGGCCAATACTGTCCATTTTGTTCCAAAGGACATGAACCCGCCAAACTGTCCGGAGCTGCGCCCGGTGGAGCAGTACTGGGCAATAATGAAGCGGGAACTTCGGAAGAGCAAGAAGACAGTCAAAGACGAGAAGGACATGTTAAGAAAACGGAAAAAAACTGAGAAACTGTAACCGGATGACACTGTAAAGACTTTGATGGAGAGCATCAAGCGAAAATGCGTTCAATTTTACACTCAAGGCTCCATCGATTAACTTTCCTTTTGATTTTTGAAGTAAATATATGTATAAAACTACCCTAAAATTTTGGTTTGATTCTAAGCATTATAAGAAAATTGGCATGACATTTTCGATGTTGCAATAATTTCGTGTTCCCCCCTTACTAGTAAAGCGAAAATTCAGAGCTCTCTGATTGAAAAGTGCGATTGACGTTTAGTTTAGGAACAGCATAATCGGTAAAGACATAGAATCGTTTCAATGAGTTAATATACGAATGGCGGATTGATTATGGTCATACTTAATTTGGAACGAAAAGAATAGTTTAAGCTCTTCAAATCGCTCAAGGTTTCGCCTAACAACTGCCTCCAACGAAGGCCATCTCGCTGCGTTGCGTTCAGCATTTTCATAAATCAAGGTATCTATGTATGTACTGTAATAAATTTAAAAGTTAAAATTGATTTTTTTTAAATCTGAAAATTCTGTATCTTTGCTGAAAATCTGTAATTCTGTATCTGAAATTTGGCAAAAAATCTGTAAAATGCAGAATATTCTATATACGTGGCACCCTGGTTGCAAAAAAGGGGATATGCAATGAGCACTTTTACTAGTAATCGTTGTCGCCTGTGAATATTTATGTTAACTAGGGGTTCACAACTCTGTCCATAAAGCATACATATGCTGTCATAGCTCTGTGGTAAGCCAGGATTGGGAGATGCCGTATAACTGATCCTGGATCCCACTTGTTCTGGAGACACTGTCAGATTGGGGGGGAAGACGGAAACCCACTATACTTTGTCAAAAACTTCCACGAAAAAGCTGATGTGTCTCAAGGTTTCGTTTTAGACATCACTCTCATTTTTATATAGTGATGAACAGCTTGATCCAGATATTGCACCGACACGGACGCTATGCTACCATATCGTAGTGGTGGGGAACTCTACAGAGCACCACTAATCAAGATCCAGATAGCTACCAATGTTATCGGCATGTAGGCTGTCGAACGAGGCTTCCGACTCTCAACCAAGATACCAAGGCTGCAATTCGGGGGTCACAATCTACAACGACCGCATTCCTCGCCGTGGAACTTTGAGAATGTTGGGGGTAATTGTCGACTGAATCATGAGTCTCCAGCATCACTTCGATGGAGTAAAGAAAAGCTGGCCACCCAGTTAAACTTAATAAACACTATCTCCAAAGACTATCTTACGGGTAGCCAAAGCTATCTTCATCAGCCACCTCACCTACGGCCTCGAATTGACATTAATGCCAACTTACAAGAACGTACTGCGAACTATCTCTGGTCTATTACCACCCGCGCTTGCAATCTTGCTATGAACTGATATTTCGATATTTTCATCGATTTGGTTAAACACATCCAGAACCGTCTCCGTAGCCTAACTGGTTGCGTGTCCGCTACTAAGCGAATGATCGTGAGCTCAAAACGCAGGGCCCTCAATCGACCATCTTTGTGTGTTATTCTAGCCCTCTGTTCACACACGCTCTGCTGCTTGCAGCATGAAACATTGGTAATTGGTGCTATTGATAATACAACAACAGAAGCCTCATATCAACTATCCCGCTTAGCGCGGTCCAACTGTGAACAGCGGAACACTAGGAATACTCTTACGCTGGAAAGGCAACATTGTGTGTGTACTTTACCCCATGTTATCGATAATATAAAAATGTATACGAATAAATCCGCCTATGATAGCAGATACAGTGCTAATGATCCTCAATAGAATAAAACAGATGGGATAAAAAATATCCAGAGCCATGGAAATCATGGAGCAAGTATCACTCTACACTCGGAACAAATGATTGCAGATTACCCTGTCCGAGTGGAAAACGCCATCAGGAACGGCTTCAAGCTGGGGCGTGATCCGCGGATCTAACGCAATTCATCGTCGAACTGATTTCAGGGAAATATCGCAACTATGAGATTCGTTACGCAGGTGGTTCCTAAGGGACGCTCAGAACAGGTTTCAGGATAAACTTTTACTTTCCAGCGAGAAATTCTAAAAAATTATGATATAACAGAAACCAATTGTTATCAGTTGACTAAACAGATTCGAACATTGCTGACAATGGCACATGAAAACTACCACAATATTCAAGGTAGAACCCTCTGTATTCTTGCCTACGAAGCCGAGTGCCGTGGACAATCAAAATCAGGAACCTCCTGGCTTTCGTAGGAGAAGATTTAAATTCGACTCGAGGAGACAATGATTTGCATTTTTCTACATGTCGTTAGCTGAGAAACAAAAAGTCACAAAGGTAGCCTCAATGACATACTCAGAGAGAGCGGGACTTGCAAAAATGACTCGAAACGTCCCTGATGGCGTAAACTTAAATTTACTCTCTAAGAGGAAAACTGTTCCGAGCTGGCGCCCAACTCCGGCACTTTTCTATAAATTGATACATCGGGTCTGCTTCTGTCATCACGCTTTCACTTTCTACTTCATGAATTTGGTTTATTTGTGGAAGTCGAAATATGATTCAAATAAATATTTTGAAATAAATATCTTTAGGAGCAAATGCTCCCCGTTAAGTTCGCTTTCGATCGCTTGTTGCGGGCTCAGTGGAATGCGCAACAATAACGATACGGGGCTCTACGTATAAACATGTCTGACCCATCGTTGACCGCAAAATTTTAACTAATTTCAACTCTGATAAGCCTCTCCGCAAGATGCCACAGAAACGTACACGGTTAGAAACAGTTTAAAATTCTCTGTAAGATTTGGAATCGATTCTTGAAAGTACCACTTAATGCTGAACTGTAACACATTCAATGCGATCTCATTAATGACATCATTACAACTAATTTCAGCGGCCTTCAAATGTCTACGGTATCTCTAGCAAAAGCTGCCTTTCCGAAACTTCGTAGCTGCCAGTTTGTCAAATCGGCTTTTTCAGTTTTTTCTTCAGACAATTTTGACCGTTCTTGTAATTCCCGATGAAAATTGCCAATGTACTCCAACATTCCCTTTCCATCGGGTCAGAAAGGTCTTTTGCATGGGTTGCTTATCTTATAAGAAATTCACTTTTTAGTAGAAAATTTTTAATCGTTGTTCCTTTTGACAGCGAAAAAAAATACCAGTGCATTGAGTCTGATCACAACTTTACTCAGAGATGGTCCTTTAGTTTGCGAATATTCTCCGATAGATATACTTCATGTAGTACAACGCATCAGAAGTGCAGATAACACAGAAGTATTAAGTCATAAAATTGTGGTAGGAGGGGCCGTGCACTTGATCCAGTATTTGACTCGCACAATACTCCAGTGACTGTGATCAACCCATAAATTGGTCCCACAGCATTATAATGAGCACTCCATCGAGTTGTTGAAATTGCAAAAAAATAGTAAACAGATTTAACAGTTCCAAAAATGTCACACACCTAGCAAAATCATGTTGTCCTCCTAAGCCCAAACAGTTGTCTACAAATCCTATGGACCCGTTTTGTTTTGCTTTTTCAACAAAACCTGAACTCCTTTACTTGATCATGACATGTTTGAAGCGGTCAATAGCCTGCGAACGGGAATTTATGAAAACTAAACCCTGACATTCCAGTTGTTGAAAAATGTCGTTATTAAAATCTACAGTTTTCCACCCTAAACGAAAAACTTGGAGTGGGTTATATCTGTAATATAACCGCAGGGCTACCGTAGGACTACCATTGGTTCAGTAATCATTTGTCACGGGAACTCCTAGTTAACTGCCCAAAAGTGTGCGAAATCATATGTTTCCCCCTTGGGTGCAGTCACAAATAAACGATTGTACATATCCGTTCATCACGGCAAGAAAAGAGAAACGGACAGAGGTTGGTCATCCGACATGTCATCATGGTCATCATGCATCATGCATTAACCGCAGAACAATCGAGACTAGAATGAAATTTCTAGAAGCTGTCGCTATTTATAGTGATTTCGAAGCAGTTTTGAGCTATTGAAACATGTTTTTATGGCTAATAAGTGAAAAACATCTCTCGTAGATATTTTATCTTTCGAATAATGTTATTTTCATAAAACTTTGTTTATCCGGTAGATATAAACGCTCAAAACCTTGTACTTCGAACGTAACCCCCTCGTTTTCGAGACATAGAGTTTACACCCCAGGACAGAAATGAAAGAAGTAGTATGACGGAATAATAAACATAAAAAACAGGAAAGATTCTATAACATGGACTTTCCCATAGTGACTTGTATTGTTAAATAATACGTTTTATCTTTCGAATGAAGTGTTTATCATACCATTTCGTTCATTTGGTTAGGAGGTATTGACACTCAAAATCCTGTTGTTCCGGCGTAACACTCTCGTTTTCTAAACTTTGATCTTAAGCCCAGTATAGAAATGAAAGAGATCAAAAAATGAAATTGATTTGTACGTTCACCCGCTTAGATTTATCACTACGACCCTGAACTGCGACAACAATCTGCAGAGTGCACTGGAACTGTATAGTGCTGGAAAGTTTATTTTGGGGAGCCAAAACGAATGTTGTTAACTAATCAACTGTAAAAACATGTTATAGACCAGCTGATTGAAGAAAGAAACTCATCTATCATCTTCACATACCAACGATGATGTAAAAGTGAGCTTGGTGAATTTGAAGTACGAATGCTTGGATTATCAACCCTATTCAACAAATCTGGCTCTCTCCAACTTCGAATGTCGGTGACATAACCAAAGAGACGACTCCTTTTGGTCGAAACGATTTGAGGAGCACAAATTGGACCAATCAAAACGAGGCACATAGTGCGCTTGGACAATGCCTGACATTTCATAATTATTCGATTGTTTATCGCAAGAAAAATAAAATGTTAATCATTGCACAATGGTCCAGGAGATGCATTTAAGTAGAAATTAGTATTTAGAGCTCGACAGTTATTCTCTAGACAAAAACGGTCTTCGACAAAGTTGTTACATATAATAGAGCGCTCATTTTCATGTTTTCAAAAATAGGGTGACCAAAATTGTCGTTGAAATAAAAAAATGTTACTTTCCTATATTTATAGATAGAGGTAAACATAGTTCGACAATATTGTAGTCCCAGTTATTTGGGACATATTTGTAGAACAAAGAAATTTGTTTTTCTATCTCTTGAAATAACCGATATAGCGCCTTTTTCCTAAGTTGCATTAGGGTCACCATGAAAAAAACTGTTTTTTGCTATAACTTTCATAATTCAAATTCTACATACAAACTGTCTTCGGAGGACTCCTAGTACCTACTAATACAAACATTTTGCAAAACTTGTCAATATCTCAACTTCACTCAAAATTACGCTCTTTTCAATTGCTTGCCTTTCTTTCTGGGGCAAACATAAAAAATGTTTGTTGACGGAATTTGAAAGAACAAATTTCACTCTATATAATATGTGATTTTCAAAGATATGTTATTTTTCGTGTTTGAGTAAAATAAAATTGAAATCATGAGTTTTTGTGTGGAAACCCATCAATAAATTTGAGCAGGATTAAGATATTGGCGAATTCTGCATGTTGCAAAATGTTGGTATTGATAAGCTCTAAATGTCGTACGAAGACAATTTTGGTGTAGAATTTGGAATATAAAAGTTAGAGCAAAAAAACAGTTTTATTTTTATGGTGACCCTAATGCAACTTAGAAAAAAGGCGCTCTATCGGTTATTACAAGAGATCGAAAAAAAACTTTGTTCTACAAAGATGTCTCAAATAACTGGGACTACAATATTGTCGAACTATGTTTACCTCTATCTATAAATATAAGAAAGTTATATTTTTTATTTCAACGACAATTTTGGTCACCCTATGTTTGATAATATGAAAATGAGCGCTCTATTATATGCAACAACTTTGTCGAACACCGTTTTTGTCTAGTGAATAACTGTCGAGCTCTAAATGTTAAGGTGAAGGTGGAAGCTAGCCATTGTAGTAGTATAGGTAAACCCACGTGTAAAAATGGGGTAATAGTGTTTGTGAGAGAAGAGCAAAGCACACTTAAACAGATCAATTCACTTATCAGACTGTGTGGTGCTTCATTGATACGAGTCTTTGAATACATTTGAAAAAAAAATAACAATTCAATACTGAAGTTAGATGTATGAACAAAATGTTCCGATGAACGATTGCATACATAAATATATATAGAAGGTGCATTTGCGTATGAAGTAAAATTCTGAGTATACGCGAGCGTAACATGAGCAAATTCATAACACATGCGAAATGGGGCTCTTTTGATATTAACTAGTTCTTCCGCATAGTAACTCGATGCTGATCATTCATTAATATTTTCCTTCGTTGGTCGTATTCTTTCCACATATTCACGTTGGAGAGCCTTAACCCTTCTCTTCGTTGGCCGAGACATTTTGATTGAATGTAATGCTTTTCTGTTTATTGTTTTTGAAAGCATAGGCAGTCGTGGCAGTGTTCCGAGCTCTGCAATACAATTTTCTTACCCAATGTTAAAGTCGCTAAAACTTACATTATAGACCCATTAAACGTAAAAACAATGATTGTATTGATATCAACAAAATTTTATTCTATTGATTTTTATGACATGCAACGCTATGACTCACGAATAATATTTTATTGAGTGGTTTTGATAGCTGTTCCGATTATGTTGTCTGGCATCATTGTCGAAAAAATAACGATGCTTTCACCAATACAAACAAAACCATTGCCGAAGATTGAAAAAAGAAAATTTAACTTTCAGAGCACTTGCTCGAGTTTTCCGACGTTTTTCTCTATACAGTGCGACAGCAGATGAAAATTTAATATCTTGTGAGTAATCGATTAGAGTTTGGTTGATATTACCTGATGGGAAGTGTGCGAAAACGATCATTTTCTTCACACTGTTTCGCAAAATTATTGATTTTTGGGCGAGGAGTGAGGGAGGGAGATGAAAGAAATGAGCGCCATTGTGGCAGCCATTTGTGGCTAGCTTCCACCTTCACCTTAATTTCCACTTAAATGCATCACCTGAACCATTGTGCATTGTGATAGATGTGTAGAAAAATTTCCTATCAATTGATGTAAACATCCTTGCGATCTATTGAGGAATTCTCGTTTTATTCTTCGTTCGAAATCTTTGCTTTTTTTCCCACATGTTCGGTGCCTAGGTTTAAAATTTACCCCCTATATCTTCCGGTTAGACGTAGTCCTATGTCAAAATTCGTACGTGGAAAACGTTTTCCGTCAAATTAATGAGTTATTGCAGCAGTAGACGGGTATTTTGGAATAACTTGAAGAAAATTGAAGAAATTTAAGAAAAAAATATTAAACTTACGGAAATATATAATGAAATATAAATTCATTTT
Organism: Toxorhynchites rutilus septentrionalis; assembly: GCF_029784135.1. NCBI lineage: Eukaryota > Metazoa > Arthropoda > Insecta > Diptera > Culicidae > Toxorhynchites > Toxorhynchites rutilus. The sequence continues at coordinate 80,811,019 of NC_073746.1, forward strand.
TTGAGCCATAAAGTATTTTTTTTTCCTTTCTTTTCGCGAATTTTTCATCGAGTCTAGTAAACTGCGTTTCTATCCTGCTTAGTGTACTTCACCATATATGCTTTACACAAGAAGTTCTCATTATTATAATATATTTCATTTATTCTTATCTATTTCTTCATAAAAATCACAAGGGATAAGGAATTGAGAAAGGGCTGCAAGGGGGTCTTAAGTAATTGACAAATTGGCAATGTTTCGGGAACATTGCCACACATTTGAACCAGAGTTGCCAAATATTATTTTCCAAAGTGAGAAAATCAGGGTCCTGTAGCTAAGATATGAAATGTTGAAATGTCATATCGTTAGAAAGAATCTTAAGCGTAACTGACAGTGTTCCCACTGTCGTCTTAGGGGAACACAAGCTGATAAATCACTGGGAACACAATATGCCGGATCCTGTCTATTCAATAGGGGTTCAAAGAGGACGCGACTCACTCGCAGGAAATATAAAGTGTGAAAATTTTCAAGATAGTTTAATTTTGCTTATTTTTTCTAAACAGAAACTTTTTTTTATAATAGAGTTGAACAAAAACCTTTAATGCAAAAAGAAAATACTTATACATATTTTCATTTCTTCCGCCTTGTCTGCATGTATAAATCCAAATATCAGAAAAAAAATCAGAAAAACTGGATAACACTAAATTATTAGGAACATTGGTATAACTGGCAGTTACTATGCGCAACAGGAACATGAATATAAAATAATACGAATAATGGAAAATAACAAAAAAAAATAAGTATGGAGGAAATAAAATGGTTAACTAATATGAGACATGAGCACCAGACTGTTAAGAAATAAACACTCGCAATACAAACCTTATAACATTACAGAATACTGTTTCCAATGGGATCCATTTTACAAGTGAGAACATTATTGTACCCATTGAGGACAATCGGATTCTAGTGTAATAAACAAGACGCATTTTTCTCTTATTGTTATTCAATTATAATAAAAATCAACATGTTTATTTCCATACTTGATCGTATCTGTTATACTGTCCTGCATTCCTCCGGCTAGCTTGGTTCACGCAAATTGTGTTATTTTGTTCCAAATTTGATTGCTAAATTCAATTTCACCTTTTCACATCGGACCTATCGGAAAACGAATATATTCGTAGTTATAATGGGTATTGTTACCTTTTCTCCGTACGCACTCATCAATTCCAGGCTTGTATATTGCACATGGTAGGATACGTTTAGCACGAAATCGATGCTTAATAGTGGGGGGACACTCCACGTGTTCAGTGGGTTATAGGAATGGAAAAAATTATTATTCATGTCGAAACGCGGAAGGAAACATATGCACACGCATCATACTAGCAGGGTGAATCGCTCACGTTATAATTATTTTATTAACGCATAGTTTCGCTATGTGTACGCAGGTTGTTAATTTTTGACCCTGCCAAAATGGGAGTAATGAGTGCGCTGCACCAATTATGACGATAGATACGTGTAGTGTTCACTAACGCGGTCCGGTCTAGAGTTTGTGCAAATTCCAGTTATGGAATCCCAAGCAAAAATAGTATGCTTCGTGATGAGATGGATTTTAGCCAATGTAGTAATTTTTCCGGCCGGGAATCAAATTGTAATTAGAATGTGCATGTGTGTGTACGATAACATCCCTTGAATATATGTTGATGCGTGATGTATATCATGATATATAAATGATTGCTGCTGATATGAGATCTGGTTGTGAATTGCTTATCTAGCATTATTTTCATTAAGTTTTTGTTTAAATATATTTAATTATCTACAAAGGGAGAATGTAAGAATATAATATTTCTCATGCTCATAAAATTTTCGATAGAAGCTACAATGTATACAGGCTCAAGATGATTCAGGCAAAGTATTAAGGCAAGGTAATACAAATACAGTAGGTTTTCGATTTTCTAAAAATCGCATCATTCGCAATTCGTCTAATAGAAATAAAATATTAAAAAATAGTTTTATCACATTGTAGTTAACTTGTGAATTATTCGATACTAGAACGATAGATAGAACTTTTCAATATCGAGAGAAGATAGAACAAAGCACAATTCAATAATAATGATTATGGATATAATTTGAGTAATCGTTCGCAAAATATGTTCTTTTATTACCAATAACATTTTGATAAAAAACATTATCTTCCATAACTTAACTTTTAAATCATACTGAATGATATATTTGTTACGTTAATCCTTCGTCTCTCTATTCCTTCCTTACTGGGCAGAATAATAAAATCTTGCAGTGCATAATGCAGTGAGTGTAGCATACTTCTACGAATGCGTAAACTTTCACACGGTCCACATGAGTCAAATACGCCTGATAGCTATGCATCCCTGAGACGCGCCAATTTTGAAACATCGCATCGTGATCTCTTGGGAATATTTAACGACCAAATTAGAGACGTCCGATAATTTTTCGAACAATCGATTAATCATGATTGATTGCAAATGATTGCAAAAAACACGATTACTAAGCCACTAGTCATCGAAGCAAACGAATAAATTGCGTCGTTTAATCTGTTCGAAAATTCAGAACAAGAACCCGCAGTTTTCTTTCAATGCATTCTTTTGATTTTATAAAAATTACCATGTCGATATATCTTATTCTGCGCAGTCTGCGTGTCTTTTTTAGTGCATTTTTATCTGTGTTTTATGTAATTGTCCAACATTCGCGTTCAAAGTTGAACGAGAAAGCTTCATAATCACATCACTTACCGTTGAGAACCCTCAACCTTAAAGTTCTAATCCCCGGACCACGCTCAATGAGAATAGATTGCTAATAGCATGTGCCACCCGCTATAATATCGGTCTTCTCATTAAGCGTCGCGCACAAATTACGTAACACGATAAGGGGGAGGAGGGGGGTCGAGGTTGCGTTACTTTCTGTGTATTAGAGATAGGAAATTGCGTTACATGGGTGGGAGGGGGTCCAAAATTTGGATTTTTAGCGTTACGTAATTTGTGCACGACGCCTTACCGAGAATACCAGATTGACCTGGAACCCAGTGCAAAGTTTGAATGTCAGTTATTATAAACAGCAAACTGAATCGCTGATCATGACGATGGGTTTCCCAGACTACGGATGGATAAGGATGAAAGCTTTCAAAAGAGTGTAGACACTGAAGAATGAACATAGAGGAGAACAGATATTCGTTTACCCACTAGTGTTTCCTCTGCCGACCTGTTAGAAAGTCCAGCACAATAATAGAGTTTGCACAGAATCTCGTACTTGAATAAAAGATGTTCTATGGGCAAAAGGAACTCGAGATGCAATTGTTTTGATTAGTTGAAAGCGTTTATCCGACTTACTTCTAACATAGTCCATGTCTGGAATTTTTGACATAGGACTACGTCTATCATTTCTGTACCAAGGTGTAAGTTCAAGTTTTGGAAGCCAAGAGTGTTACATTTGAAGTGCAAGGTTTTGACCGTTAATACCTCTTTGCAGGTTGAACGGAGTGATATGATAGACACTTCATTCGAAAGATAAAATATCTAAGAGTTACAGATACCTGCACATACCGTGTACGAAGAAAACCCGTTCTTGGTGGCCGATATTGCTCTTTCAAGCTCCACCTTCTTCCAACGTTGCCTGTCCATATTTTTTGTAATTTCTCGACATCTGAAATCATTTAGATCATTTGATCGAAAAATAGTCTTAAACTTTAAAACATCAAAATAAAACTGAAAACGTTCAAAACGTGTTTAAAAAAAGTGAATTTTATTAAAGAATATTAAATTCTCATAGCAATGAAATGAAAAATACAAGCTAATTGTTGATTTCTAAAAAAATGATCGAACCTTAGATTTAACTCCACTCATCAAATTATGCACAGTAGTCCTTGTGAACTTTCTGGTTGCTGCAGACCACTTCTTTTTCAACTCTGACATATTTTTAGACACTGTACCTTCTTTCTTGAACTTGGCCTTGACAAATGCCCAGTAACATGATTTGGCATAATGTGCCGATGCTAAATCCGGCCAGAATTGAGGTGGAACCTCGTGCTTTCTATGAAGTGGAAGAAATTTCTTCTTCAAGAATTCTTCCACATTGTCAGCTTGTATTGGCCTCCGAGAGCTGCGGTTAGCCGCAAGCAACTTGTTGACATGTGCTCACTCCTTCCTGAGCCACGATTGATCTTGGGAGACTTCAACTCTCACGGAACTGCCTGGGGGAACAGTACGACGACAATCGTTCACTGTTGATATATGATCTTTGTAACAGCTTCAATATGACACTTTTGAACACTGGGGAAACAACACGTGTACCTAAACCTCCTTCTAACCCAAGTGCTCTTGACCTCTCGCTTTGCTCGAATTCACTATCGTTAGATGGCAAGTGGAATGTAATCCAGGACCCCAACGGTAGTGATCACTTGCCAATCAAAATTTCCATCACCATTGGGTCGAATTCTTCTGAATCTATAAACATGGCATATGACCTTACAAGACACATTGACTGGAAAAAATATGCGGACGCGATTGCTCTAGCCATCAATTCCAGAGATGGTTTACCTCCATTGGAGGAGTATAACTTCCTTTCTCGTTTGATCTATGACAGCGCGGTTCGCGCTCAAACGAAACCCATCCCAGGTTCCACTATTCGTCGAAGGCCTCCCAATCCATGATGGGATAGCCAATGTTCCAAGCTTTATCAGGATAAATCGAACGCATTCAAAGCTTTTCGGGAACGTGGAAGAATATTCACATCGATGGATTTTTAATTTTGCACGGAAGGTTTGTCCCGATTCCGCTCCTGTGCAAAAAATTGTTCGGGATATACCACAAGATAGGTGCGATCTTGATTCCGAGTTTTCGATGGTAGAATTCTCTCTTGCTCCCCTTTCATGTAAGAATTCTGCTCCGGGATCGGATAGAATTAAGTTCAACTTTCTGAAAAATCTCCCTGATGTGGCGAAACATCGCTTGTTGAATTTATTCAATCGGTTTATGGAGCATAATATTGTTCCAGATGATTGGAGACAAGTGCGAGTTATAGCTATTCAAAAACCCGGAAAACCCATGTCCGACTTCAATTCGTACCGCCCAATAGCAATGCTGTCTTGTATACGGAAATTGTTGGAGAAAATGATCTTGTTTCGCCTTGATCATTGGGTTGAAACGAATGGCTTACTCTCAGATACACAATATGGGTTCCGCAGGGGCAAGGGGACGAATGATTGTCTTGCGTTGCTTTCTTCAGAAATTCAAATGGCTTACGCCGAAAAAAACAAATGGCTTCAGTATTCTTGGACATAAAGGGGGCCTTTGATTCTGTTTCAATAGAGGTTTTGTCAGACAAATTACACTCTCGGGGTCTGCCGCCTCTGTTGAATAATATGTTATATAACTTGCTTTGTGAGAAACATTTGAACTTTTCTCACGGAGATTCGGCAGTAAGTCGGGTCTCTTACATGGGCCTCCCCGAGGGCTCATGTTTAAGCCCCCTTTTGTACAACTTCTATGTAAGCGACATCGACAATTGCCTTACACAAAATTGCAGCCTAAGACAACTTGCAGATGATGGAGTGGTCTCTGTCGTAGGATCAACAGAATCCGACCTACAAGAACCCTTACAAGATACTTTGAACAATTTTTCAACCTGGGCCATTGGGCTAGGGATCGAATTCTCCACGGAGAAAACAGAGATGGTGGTTTCTTCTAGGAAGCATAGACCAGCAAAACCAAAGCTTCAACTTTTGGGTAAACCGATCACTCATGCTATGTCATTCAAGTATCTTGGGGTTTGGTTCGACTCCAAATGTACTTGGGGGGCCCATATTAGGTATCTGAGTAAAAAATGTCAACAAAGAATAAACTTTCTCCGTACAATTACCGGCACCTGGTGGGGAGTCCATCCCGAAGATCTTATAATGTTGTATCGAACAACTATTCTCTCAGTGATGGAGTATGGTAGTTTCTGTTTTCAATCAGCTGCCAAAACACATCTCATTAAACTCGAGCGAATTCAGTATCTTTGTCTCCGTATTGCGTTGGGATGTATGCCCTCAACGCATACCATGAGCCTCGAGGTTTTTGACAGGCGTACTCCCACTAAAAGATCGCTTCAATTTATTATCTCTTCGGTTCTTCATCCGGTGTAAGGCTATGAACCCATTGGTGATCGGAAATTTTGAGCAGCTGATCGAGCTAAATTCTCACTCTGGATTCATGAGCCCATATCATGAATTCATCTCCATGCAGGTTGATCCTTCTTCGTATATTCCCAACCGTGTTTGTTTTCCTGACTACATCAATTTCTCTGTACATTTTGATCTGTCCATGAAGCAAGATATCCATGAATATTCAGATTATCAACGATCGAGGATCGCTCCAACGATTTTCGATGCGAAGTATGGGGGTATCAATTGTGATAATATGTACTTTACTGATGGGTCCACTATAAACGAGTTCACAGGATTTGGAGTGTTCAACAAAATTTTCAGCACCTCCCATAGTCTTCAGTTTCCTTGCTCAGTGTATATTGCTGAATTGGCAGCGATACACTGGGCGCTGGACAGCGTCGCCTCACGACCTGTTGAACACTATTACATTGTAACGGATAGTCTTGGCTCTGTCGAAGCTATCCGTTCAGTGAGGCCGGAAAAGCACTCGCCGTACTTCCTTGAGAGAATACGAGAAATTTTGAGTGCTTTATCCAGACGCTGTTATGTCATTACCTTTGTCTGGGTCCCTTCACATTGTTCAATTCCGGGTAATGAGAGGGCTGACTCATTGGCAAAGATAGGTGCGATTGAAGGCGATATTTATCAGCGTCAAATCGCCTTCAATGAATTTTACTCTTTAGTCCGTAAAAATACCATCGCTAACTGGCAACGCAAATGGAACGAAGGTGAATTGGGCCGGTGGCTACACTCGATTATTCCTAAGGTTAGCCTCAAACCATGGTTCAAAAGTCTGGACTTGAGTCGGGACTTTATTCGCACCTTCTCCCGACTCATGTCCAATCACTGTTCATTAAACGCGCTACTCTTTCGTTTCTATCTAGCCGGCAGCAATATCTGCGTTTGTGGCCGAGGTTACCACAACATCGAACACGTTGTTTGGTCGTGTGATGTGTATCTTGTTGCCAGATCGAATTTAGAGAACTCCCTTCGGGCTAGATGAAGGCAGCCCAATGTGCCGGTGAGAGATGTGTTGGCTCGGTTAGACCTTGATTACATGTTCCAAATATATGTTTTCCTTAAATCTATCGATGTTCGTGTGTGATTATCCTTATGTCCTTATACCCTCCATTTCTTCCTTTGTGAGTAATTGGTCCGCTTGCTATAAACAGGAGAATGAAATGTAAATTCACAATAGATGTACGAATAGATTTAAGAATTGAGTGTGTGTGATTATCAACATTGTAATAATTTCCTTATACCCCATCATTTCCTGAGAAAAATATGTCACCCTTCTAATCTCGAGTTCACCGCGAGTAATCGGTTTCCCACATTACTAACCATAGATTTAAGAAAATTGTTCATATATATAGTTTTAAAAATATATTTAAGATTTCGGCTCCTTTAAACTTATGTAACTGAGCCTGTAAAAATAAACGAATTTATAAAAAAAAAGCATTCTTCCACATTGATTTGAGCATTTATACATAGAAAGTAATCGATAGCTACACTCATTAAGACCCTGTGTTCAATCTTTTTAGCTCCAAAACGTATCTCTCTTGAACGATCCGCGATCGGTATCTCGTGTTGAGACCCGTTGTGTCGGGCGTAAATCTAACAATGAATCTTAGCGCCGCTCACGAAAATTAGAAGCCTAATCGATCCTCGATGTCGAATATTTTTCGGGAGGATTTTTCACCTCCCGATCACAGATGTTTGGTAACTAGCTGGAAGCGAGAGATTTTACTGCTGTTTGTGTTGACTTTTTGGCTGATTTTTTCCATCACAACAGTCGTATCCGATAATGGTACACTCTCTCCAATCGATTTGGTATAGAAAGGAGGTCCCGGGAGCGTTCTGAAATCTTCTTTGACGTATGTTTCGTCATTCATGAGAATGCACTGGTTGGTTTATTTCAAAATGCGCTCATATAGCTTTCGAGCTCGTGTTTAAGCGCGATATTGCTGTTCCAGTGTTAGTTTCTGCGTTTTATATGCCTTTAGACCATGTCTCTGTTTAATCCACTAAATCATCCCAACACTGGTTTTGAACTTCTTGGCCAAATCACGAATAGATGCAGATCTGTTCTTCTGAATATAAAATTTACAACTTTTCGATCCATTTCGGGATTACTTAGTCCGGGTTTTCGTCCACTTCTGCTGAGATCCTCGAAAGAATACTCATTACCGAACTTTGCGACGAATCGTTTAGACAATAATAGACACTTTCTGGACAATATTGATTTTTTTGCTATTTTGTGGTATGTAGCACTCTTTTCGGTGCACCAATTGTGCAGAATTTTCTTTTTAGTTTCCAAATCAATCCGCGACATTTCGAAAACAACTCTATGACCGCGATTAACTGACTTGTATTTCGATTTTTTACATGTAAACAACACGACAGAAAAAAAGTTCACCCATTTGTGTATAATAACGTGTTAAATATTTAAGACTACTTTTCGATACACTCCTTAAGCTGGGGCTCGCTCGGAAATCCATTCAATTGTTTTGCGATGTGAGATGCGGAAGGTCACGCTCACACGCCTATGCATTATGCTGTTCTCTCTCAATTCCATTTCGTTTCTGCAGACGAAGTGAACGGAGTATTTAGCAAAAATCAAGATTTCGATAATTTCATATCGATGTGTACCGTTGAATGTGGATTTGGCAGTGAAGAATACGAAATATTCGATATGGTGTAGTGAATATTTCATCATATCAAAGAAATCATATTGATGGAAGCAGTGTTATGTCGCAATCGATCATCGTTTCCAATTGTTGGGAAAAGGCATTATTTTTGCTAAGTAATTCCGAGATGAATACATTCCTTTGAGCGTCAATAATTCTGCTTCGGATCAACTAAATGGTATGAAAAAGATAAAATGTCAAAGAGATATATGATTGCTACTTATTGACTCGAAAAATTGTTTCAATAACTCAAAAACAGCTTTGTAAATAGGGTATTGGGATCACCCGAATCCGTACATCAGCTGGCACCCGCTCGGAAATCCATTTAGGTGTGATTGGAATCATAATTCTGCTCCGGATCAACGATGATTCCAATTGTTGGTGCTTGGAGAGGGGGTATTATTTGCACTGGGTATTTCCGAGGAGGTCTAAAAATATAATTATGCACATTTCCAATGATATAATCTGTCCAGTTAAAGAATATAATCGGTTAAAAGAGGACCTGAGAGATTTTGGGGATTAAAACATATTTATTCCATTTGGAAAATGTTTACCCCAAATTGAGGCGGACAATCAATCGTTTCGATGGACATTTGCTCACATAGCTTGACTTAAGCATCAGGTTATTTTGTAAAAAATATTAGTATTTACATTTCCGGTAATAGTCAAAACGTTTTCCTGTTTAATTTCAGTGGTTGTCAAATAAAAACAAACAGGTTCGAAACAAATTTCATAAAATGTCTGGAAGAGAGGCTCTGGATTTATTGGGAGTCTATGATAGTTCAGACACAGAAGGCGAAAACGGAACCAATTAATTGATCACGTCAAAATTATTTTGATGCCATTGTAAATTTGATTATTTTCGTTATCACCTTGACGTTTCAAATGCATAAATTTGTAACATTGAAACATAAACTACGGGATTGTTTGTCTAAGTTTATCGCGGTGCAGTGAACATAGAATAGTGATCATATAAGTAACGCTTCAATGGTTTCAAAATTGTTCAAATGTTTTCGAACAAAAAATGTTTGTTTGCATGTTGGGAATACGTATTACATTGTGTTGTAGTTCATTTTGTCGTTTACGTCCCCTGTACAACATGGGCAGTACTGCATTGCAATAGAATTCATGTAAAAACAGCAATCAGAGTGGTGTTGAAAATTTCAATTTTCGTTCGACTCATTACATTTATGTCATTCAAATGAGAAGCTCCCCGTTTGAGAATGAACCCTTTCGGATCACAATTTACGATGATAACCCATTTCAGGGGGTCTTCGTAGCCTAATTGGTTGCGTGTCCGCTACTAAGCGAACGATCATAAGCTCATAACTCAGGGCCCCTCAACTGACCATCTTAGTGTGTTATTCTAGCTACTATGTCCACACAACAATCATCACGTGACGATAATCCCAGTCCCTTACCGCTCACATTTTCGGTCTGCTGCATCGGTAATTGACACTATTAATAACGCAACAAAGGAAGCCTCATATCAACAGTCCCGCTGTGAACAGCTCAACTGTAAACATTCGAACAATAGCAATATTCTTACGCCGAAAAAAAAGGCGACATGTGTTGTTCATAGATAGAATAGGAATTCTCTTGCGCCCAAATGTCTACTGTGTTATAGATAAAACAAATGTTTGTCGATAGATAGCAATACTCTTACGCCTAAAAAAATAACAGTGGGTCCTATTATAGAAATCGAGGCGATAAGAATTTTGCTCGTTAGCTCTATTTTACTATTATAGAAATCGAGCAATTCGATAGCACCGAGCGAGTGATAGCTATCGATGCAAGTGTCAGAACTTTTCGAGTTGTTTGGTTCACTTGTTGCATATCTTCAGAGAATTAATTTGTTTTGGTTTGCGTCCCTCATATTTTCCTTCAGGAAACATTTCAGAAACCCTTGAATATATGCAATGTTCAACACAGTTCGTTTGTTTCGATCAGTATTTGTTTTACGGTGCTGCCAGAATAGTCTATACAAGGTAAGTGTTCGATCCAACATTATTCATATTAATCATGTTATAATTTACAATGCAGAACTTACTTCTAGCGCATATTTCAGTGGCTGAGAACGAGTGGATAGACAAATCACCATCTGTTTGAACGACTCGTTGAACCAATGAAAGCGAATGTAAACATTGCTCGATGTATTTGTGGAGGCAGTTCAAATAGAATCCCGGTTAAGGAAACGTGGGAGAAATTCAGTGAGGAGCTTAATGCGCTGAGACCATCAATGGTTCAGAATGCCAGAAAGTAAGTGTTTCTTCTACGATACATATAACTTCATAAGTAAATTTTATCATATTAGTTGAATTACCATCAACCGAATTTCCTACCTAAAAATGTCTTATTCCTGCTAGCGTATGTTAGTACGTGTTTCTTTTGTCAGCAATTTTCATTTTTATTGCTATACTACACCAAACTTTCTATACCATATGCTAAAGCTGAAATGTCTTGCAAAACAATAATGATTTTTTTAAATTACAGATTTGGATTGACTTGAGGTGAAAGGTAAAGAAAACACTAGCACACAACAAGCGAGAATTCAGGGCCAAAGGTGGTGGCCCAATACAATAAAGCTATTGACACAGCTACAACAAGAAATCGACGCTAAAAGAGAATTACAGAGAATTCCTTATAAAAGGGGGAATTTATGTGTGACTCCTTACGGAATTCCATAGATTGCAGTTGTGAAAATAAATGAAAAGATTAATTTTCTAAAAATTATATTTTTTGTAAAGCAAATTGTTCCATGATATCGTTTTTATTACACATCCATGCATGCATTACGCCTATTAAGCTTCATTCGTAGAGGGAATATCAGTTTTCTCCAAAACATAACCATATTAACACTTTTGGAAATACATTTTCATAGCAGATGCCTCAAAAAAAGATTCGGCATCCTTTCTATAGTGCTTCGTGAAACATTTCAAGCTTGTTTCAAAATATTTCATCACAACCGCTGACATTCGAGCTTGCTAACGAATCGGGCAGTTTTCCTCGATTTCTATAATTCCAGATTTTACTCGGTGTGATAGTGATAGTGATTGTATCGAATCCTCGATTCGATTTCTATAGTAGGGCCCAGTATAATATACAACAAAAGTTATCTTAAGATAAAAAATGTACACGAATGAATTCGGTTCTGTTACAGCTGAATTGCTAAATGAGCCTAATAAAATAAACTGATGGGGAAAAAACCCATTTCAAACAATCGAGCAACAGACCATTGGTTTGATTCCAAAGACCTATAAAAGAAGCCATTCCACATGTAATGGTATTCACAGAGTGTCCTTAGTCAAAATGTCGCGCGACCGGTTAACAAGTGAACGACTTATTGTTCAATTCTCCATGGATAGGTTCAAAGATAGGTTAGCTCGACCTCGAGATTACCCATTGTTGTCAGCGATACTTTGGCCAAGTTCAACGAATAAACGCTACCGTATCCACCTTCAATTAGGAGGCTGGTTTTGTTCCTCCGAACCAAAAGAAGCTAAAAAGAACTCAGTGCGATTCTACCATGAACTATCAATGCTTTACTCTTTACGATCTAAGGAATGTTCCACCATCTTTCGATGAGACAAATTACATGGAATTTAGCAAAACGATTACACACTTATTTAAAAAATTGTGCCCTCCTCGATGTTATCATGTGATTCAGATTCAATCATTCGTTTCAAACAGACCTCATCAATAGGAAGGCTGGTAGACCTGCCTTCGTCCACTAACGATACAAGTCATCAACTGACAATTCTTTAAAATGAATATTTATATAGAAAAAAATTGATATAAATAAGTTCTTTGAGTTTAAGTTCTTTTAGATAAAATATGACTTATTTGCCAAAAGAACTGTTCGTTCGAAATGTTGCACCCTTCACGTATCTGGTGAAAAATATCAACGATTTCGCTACATTATGTGAGAGTTGAGTTTATGGCGTGTAATTCAGCCTCAATTGTACGTTTCAAAAGAATCGTGTCGAGCACGTCCGGGTAATAACATTACATATGAGGTTCGCAATTTAGAACCAAATTTGGTTTTAAGGTTCTGTATTTGTCTGAAGGTGTTACTTTTCTATATTAAATATCACAAACGACTATAGCGAAAGGTCACCGATAGCAAGGAAAAATTGAAAATAGAAGAAAATAATAGTTTCTATTTACGATATCTTCATTTTGTGAATGGATGACTTGAATATAATATAATAGATACGATATTATGTACATGATTGGTAGTCAGCTTAGCCCATATTCATAGCGAGCAAAAATCATTATCATTACGAAACTGCTTAATGAATTCCGCGTAGGTATATTATTTCTCAAACTCGGCGAAATGACACTTTCTCAACTAGTTCTCGGAAAAGCGTTAATGACATCAGAATTCTTTGAGCACGAATAGCAGTTAAATAAGGTATTCAATACCCGCAAACTCAGCATGGATCAACAGTGTTCCTCGTTACGTTATATCACAAGACTCACTAAACTGATAAATAACTTCCGTTTATGATTACAGCGAACTATTTCACTACCTTCAAGACATCTTTCCCGATCGGAAACGCAATTCTTCAATCCTGGTTTGCAAACAAAAAGATTAATAACACGGATTTCTGTATTTGCATCCACAGCGTGTGTTTCCAAAGCTAGCCCAAAGCACTTGTCTCACTCGCGATACCTCATGTTTGTAAAACGAGAACTGCAAGTCCAACCGGAGAATATATGGCTATAATATATACGGTAGACAGAGACAAAACTGCGTTCGCCAAACTCAACTAGAATGCCCTATTGTTTTGCACGAAAATAAAAGCACGGGACAATAAAATTTTTAAAATGATTAGATTTAATTAAGAATTATCTGACTGAGCGAGTGGGACTCAAACAATTGCAGTGTTAAACGAGGAAACTTGGTTTTTGTGCTTTTCTTTTAATTTATCCAGTTGATTATTGCTATCTCTCTGTGTTTTGGTTAATTGTATTAATTATAAGCCATCTTATTGCAACACGCAAATGAATCACTAACGCGTTTACAGCATTCCTTTCGAACGAGATGACCCTGTAAAATAAATGCTGGGCTGTACATTTTTATCACCATTCAGGTGACGCAAAAAAATAACAAAAATTAAACTCGTTCGCAGCCGCCCTCGCATCTTGGATTTCTAATCCATTTTTTCCTATATAAATACCCTTCTTTTAGATTAGATCAGTATCTCGCGTTGTTATAAATCGGTTGAGTCAGAGGATTTAGGTCGTCCCACCGGTGGAGGCGGAGCTGGAACCTGCGGTCGCTTTATTTTGGCCTGATCGAAGCCACGAGGCGATTGCGGCACGTGCTGAAGACTAGTTGCAGTAGCTGTAGTTGAGGTGGCGCCAGCGTTTGTTGCGTTGCTTGCGGCCGTTGTCAGATCGTTCGCTTCCTCCGTCGAGCCGCCAACCGGATTCGTTGGCGACTGTAGATCGCTACCAAGCGAACCTGTAGACTCCATCATCGCTAGGGGAGGAATCCCTTCCTGGACCGTTGTTATGGTTAGGTTTGAGCTACCGACGGGACCAGTTTTATCTTTCCGGGCCCTTTCCTCGCCCTTTTCGCCCACATCGATGATGGCAACCTGTTGTTTGTCAATGTTGTAAATTTGTGTCCGCTCAAGCACCGTCATACCGGGGTCTTTGTGGGCACCATTGCTCGTCTCGCCCCGAAAGCTTTGGGCTTTTTTGAGCGAACTATTCACAGTGTTCGTGCCCTCGCTAACCTTGGATATCTCCGGGATGGAACCCTTGAAGCTCTGTGGCCTTAGCAGAATTGCGGGTCGTTCTGGGATTACCGGTTTCTCGCGAATAATGGTAGCTACAGCTGCGCTACTGTTGTCATCATCTATGCTATTTGCGTTCGGTCCCGGCCCAGTGGGTGTTGGCGTTTTAGCCACCACTATCGTTGTTCTCGGCAAAGCCACCGGTTTGATCGGGAGGCGGCACGTGGGTCGACTGTGATTTTCCTTATTTTCTTTATTTCTGAAAGTAAAAATTGAAGATAACAGAAAATGGGATTTATTGGGATATAAATAGAATATTCACGAATTTCATGCCAACTCGTTTTAGGATCACCATCTCAGTGAAACATTGTAGAAATAAAGAGAAGAGATATTTATATTAGCATGATTATTGTGAAAAAAAGTGAAGTGAAAAGCTGTTATTGGATGAGTCTAAGCTTTGCAATTTGATAAATTAAGTTCTCGAAAACGCTCATTTCTATTTCGAGAGTGGGCACGGGCAGATATATGTGTGTGTGTTGTGCAGTGCAGTTAATAAGAATCGTCAATATCGAGAATGCATCACATTCATGATAGCAAATGGATGAATCGGACAAGCTAAAGGCCGTTTTATATTATCCAGCACGTAGCGTGAACGGCACGTACCGACACCGGCAGACAAATACATGATGTATTCATATCATCAGACATAGCAACTTCTCTGTACGGACCGGCAGCGCGGACGGAGCGGAGAAATGCTACTGGTGATTGAACCGATGTCGTACCGAAGAGCGACGAACGCACCCATACCACGAACTTCGACGTTTGATTTGTATGTATGGTGCTACTCGCCCGTGTAGTCGTGCCCGGCACCGGCAAAATATTCTATTCGAGAAATCCTTCATGCATTTGTCTGAAACGTGCTGTGTATGTTCGGAGCCGTTCCGCTATATATACGCATATACATTTGAAACACACGCAATAATATTGGTCTTGCATGAAACGTGCCGTGCCGGTTACGCTACGTGCCTGATAATATAATATTACCTTAAGTCCCCTTAAGTTTAGTTTATAATATCTTCGTTGATAATAATTTCTCTGTCTCTAAAACTCACTAAAACTTCATATAGCATTTTGCTGTCCGATGAAAAGTGGAATGTAATGAAAAGCCGATAGAAGACAGAAGCTCCGTGCGAGAGTGTCTCTATGGATCGTGTACGGTTGTGTGATTTTAGCTGCACGGAATGGTATTGGTGTGGGTGCAATGGGTTCGGACTCGCTGCTTCGGGCGGGTAGGGAGGTTTGTTTCTTTTTCGTTTGTGCAGTCAAGTTTTCGTGTGAGCACGGACCGATAGTCAACGTAGCCTTGAGTGCAGTTATATTGGATCGGAGTACATACGATAGTTTGGTTGTATGATGGCTAACGAGGGGAGGCAGGCTATTTTGTTCGCTTGGTGTGCCCGATTTCGGGTGGGGCGCAGTGTCACTGGCAGCTGCACCGATGCAATTCTGTGTAGCTGCTTAATTCTCGCGATTGCATTCGATCCGCTTGGTTGCATTTTCGCACAGAGGTTCATCAAATCTTACCAAAAAAGGAACTTGTATGAACATAGTTGCTTTAGTGTATTAATTTATATAATGTCGATTGTTTAAGATGAGTTCTCTTGGTTACATCTCAGGTCTCCCAAAGATAACCATCTGTCGCCGCGATTGGGTTAACGCATTGAATAATCGCGCATTGAATAATTCAATATATCCCGATTGGTTTGAGATGTGTTTTCTCGGTTACCTTCTCAGGTTTCCCACAGTTAAAACATCGCAAATGCGACTGGATTCCGACAACAAATACGTGCGAGAAATGAAAAATCTAATTAATGTTACAGGTTTTCTTTTTCGGGATACCTAAAGGTTCGTACTGCGTGCTGGGGTATGAAATTTTCAGAATTTTGTTTTGTTGAGTGGTCGATAGTTCGCGTTTACATAATCACATCACTTACCACAGTGAATCCTGATTCTTACCTCTTCCCATTAACAATTATCTTTTCCATGATATTCGCTAGGGAACCACGCTATAGAGGCGACCCTTCTGGCCTTCGGGCGGCGAATATCATACTAACATTCCTTCCCTTTCCCTGGTGACTGTAAGGACGTGGCCGGCGTCGTTATTGGCCATTTAAAGCTCGAATCACCGAAAATTGCACAACGAGAATGATTTGCTAGTCCCAAGCGTCATTCTGTGTGTTCTTTGTGCAATTTGGTTGGTTCAGGTCAATCACGGAGAGCAACTACGAATTGTACAGTCTACCCAAGCTCAAGCTCACCATCTCAGTGAAACATTGTAGGTGTAAAGAAATAGGTCGTTTAAGCAAAAAGTAGACAAAAAAATTTGCTCTTTTTAAAAGAGTCAAATATTTTTCGGAGAGTTCAAGTATTCATCCCCAAAAAAATATTAGACTACTTTTTGAAAAGGGTAACCGTTTTTTTCGAATTTTTTTTGCAACAATTTCTAAATCAAAAACTATGACACAGTGAGTTACAGGAAAACCTGTTCTTGTGCGGTTGCTTTTTGTACGATTTTTCATTTGTGTGATTGTTTAGGTGCGATTTTATTATTTATGCGATTAGTTTGTGTGATTCAAGACCCGATGTCATAATAAAATAGCACAAAAAGAGTCGCACAAACGAGAAATCACCCAAACAAGGACCGCACAAAAACAGGTTTGCCTGTACATTTAATGCGACAATTAGCTAATTGGACAAGACATGTAACGCGACTCGTTTAATTGGACATTTTTACCTCTACAGTGAAGGCGACATCGCAAGGGACCGTCGTTATAGAGAGTTGTCGCTATAAACGATTGTCGTTATAGATAGCTTAGATGTCGCTATAAGGCGAGAAATGCCAAAGCTCACGCAAAACAATCAAATTATATTAGAAACAAAAGTAATTGATGTCTAACCATTTAAAAACAAAAAAAAATTAAATAATGAATATAAAATTCAGCTCATTCGTCCGATACAATTTTTTCTCTAGATAGAAAAAAAAAGTTAATTGTTAATTGATTTTTTTGTTAATAAACTAGCATAGATTATCTGGAAAGCATCTGCTTGCTGGGTGAGCTAAGAGTTTGATTGTTGAATGCTCCATCAGGCCCAAATTTAATAAATGATTGATTCTATTTATCTCATCGCCAGACAAAATACTCCAATTGAACATCTTTGAAGCCAATATTATTACCCTTTTCACGACTCTAGTCCATATTTTTGATGATGAATGAATTCGCATTGTGCGGCACATTGCATTCATTAGACAATGTTGTCCTTATGGTACCTTTTTCGAACCTTTGAATTATGTTTAACCATTTGCGGTTGGAATTAATTTCCCTTGAAAGTGAAGGCGATCTGGCGTAGTGGTAACATCCATACCTCTCACGCAGAGATCACGAGTTCAATTCTCACTTCCAACATTCTTCCAAAAATGAAAGTAAA
Organism: Toxorhynchites rutilus septentrionalis; assembly: GCF_029784135.1. NCBI lineage: Eukaryota > Metazoa > Arthropoda > Insecta > Diptera > Culicidae > Toxorhynchites > Toxorhynchites rutilus. The sequence continues at coordinate 80,829,090 of NC_073746.1, forward strand.
AGTGACGAACCAGCCGAAATGTGTTGAAAGTCACTATAATAGAGGAAAAAAAAGAAATTCCCTTGAAAGAGATCCTCTAAGCTTTCTACGCTAATATTTTTTTGTTTATACCGAGTACCGTTTCCTATTATTCATAGAATCTATCTGAATCTCTGAATCCATTCGTGAAGAAGTTCATCAGACATTAAAAATTCGTTCAGAAAAAATGTAAACTATTACAATGTGGAATAAAATATAAAGTACGATTCCTTGCTCTGGTGGCTGACGGCAGATAAACGACCGCAAAGGTTTAATTTATTTTTAGCGTTGAAGATATCGTGTATGTCAACCCATTTTGGACAGCGTATGTTTTCGAAGTGAAACAAACGATACTTCAAGTTATTGCCCGAATGTGATATCAAAAGCTTTATCCATATAACAATTGCGCTACAATAAATTCATTTTTAAATTGATTGCAAATTTAATGCAATTCCATTCTAGGGCGGGATTCTTGTACAACAATTCTTCGATTAATTTGTTTCAATAAGCTTGCTTCATCTATACCTGTTCCTCAGAAACGCCGATGTCAACGTTTCATGATGTTTCCTCCGTTGTATCCCTGTATCATAACCCTTCTATCCGATCGGTAAACTTTTACTTAGTCGCGGCAATACATACACACACACTTTACAGATACACAGGACGAAGATTGTGCAGGCCACTGATCATTCAACAAGAGCTGAATTTGGAACGGTCAGGACAACTCTACACGAGCTGAAGATTGTACCGGCCAGTGACCATTCTACCCTGGATTCCTCGAGTCAAGAGAGATGCACCACGATTGATATGAGGTACAGACTAGGGGGGCGTCGCTGATTAATGGTAAGTTGCACCCCAATAGGAAGTGTTCCGTGTCGGCCACACATATACAGAGCACTGGAGACTGCAACATCCCAATTATAAGAACCTTTGTAATACTAACCTCGAGTCAACCGCGAGTAATCGGTTACATATTACGAACATAGTTGTAAGGCAAAATTTGTCTAAATATTGAACTCGCAGCCCTGTCAGGCTAACGCCATATGTGCCTTAATAAAATATATACAGGTCGGACTCGATTATCCGGAGTATTGATTTTTTTTTTCACTCCGGATACTCGAATCCTCTGGATAACCGAGTCATAAAAAAAACGAATTTTTTCTCGGTAAACGTAATATAGTTATGATTTGCACTTATTTATTAAACGGTTTTATATAGGTTGACCCCTTTGTATGTTTGTGACTTTGTAACTTTGTATGTAGCGCTGTACCACATTAATAGAAATTAAACCCCCTTGCTGTTGACCGATTGATCTAAAATTTGGAACACATCTTTATCTCTGATGTCATTATAAAACTGCGTATTCCATGATCTTGAAAATTCAAGATGGCTGCCGCTACAAAATGGCGGATTACATATTTTTTCAGAACCGCTTCAATGTGGGTATCAAATTAAAGGGCTTGACTAGTAGAACACAGTTATTTGTGAAAAATGTAAATCCAAGATGGCGGATTATCTATATATTTTCTCAAAATCCCATCAATATGGGTATCGAATGAAAAGGGCCAGTAGAACACAATTATTTATGGAAAACTTAAGTCAAAGATAGCTACCGCTACAAAATGATGGATTACATTTTTTCTCAGAAACCCATCAATATGTATATCAAATAAAAGGGCTTGACTAGTAAAACACAGTTATTTATGAAAAATACAAATCCAAGATGGCGGCCACTACAAAATGGCGGATTTCATATTCTCTCAGAACCCCATCAATATGGGTATCAAATGAAAGGGCTTGACTAGTAGAACGCAGTAGTTTATGAAAAATGCAAATCCAAAATGGTCGTCATCACAAAACGGCGCCATTATTTTTTTTCAAAGCTCCATCAATATGGGTATCAAATAAAAGTGCTCAACTGGTAGAACACAGTAAATCATGAAAAATCCAAATCCAAGATGATAGCAGATCCCAAATAAACAATTACTTTTTAATGGTTCCATTCAGCTTGTCCTGTTTGTATGTATGTTTGAGTGTTTGTAGGGCTGTCCCACATTAATAGAAAATGACCCCGTTCCTGTTGACTGATTGATCTGAAATTTGGAACATACCTTTAATTCTACTGGCATTATAAAACTACGTATTCCATGATATTGAAAAATTCAATTTGGCCACCGCTAAAAAATGGCTGAATGGCTCGACTTGGAGTATACAAAACATAATAAACAACATAAATTCGAAAAGATCGCCACCACAAAATGGTTGACTTTGTATTTTTTGCAATACCCTCAACATTGGTATCAAAAGAAATGATTTGACTTTGATAATCGAATTCCGGATAATCGAGTCCGACATATAATTGTATTGACTTCAAATAATTCAAAAAATACGCATTTAAGCTTTTTTTTTCAAGTTGTCTAAATGACCATTATCCTTACACCCACAACGTTTCACTGCAATCTGCCAATGGCCAATCGAGTTGGCGTGAAATTCGTCTATTTCGTCTTTTGTAAGGGTGGGTTTAGACTAGTGATATATTCATGTGAAGAAATATGATGAGATTTATAGAAATCGCATCAACTGTTTACACTAGCGTGAACTTCTATAATGAATATATTCATATTCTCGGTGAATTTATTCACCTGAAGTAGAACTGCATCCAACTTTAGTGATCTCTCACCAGTGAGAAATTCACAAGCGTTTACATATGCTGAATTTATTCAAGTTATATATATACCTCGAATAAGTGTATCATATTTATTCTCACCCGTTTACACCTATATTCACGTGAATAAATCCATCTATAGCTATAGATCTTCCTAATGTAAACCCGCCATAAGACATTTTCATAGATCTATGAAAATTGCATTAATTGCGTCAAACTGTATTGTGTGTTACTCTTCTACCGATCAAAACATGATTTTGTATTCGATGGCACTTTTCTACTTCACAAAATAATACTCCTTTGCAAGTTGGTTCGATGGTGATTTTTGTGATACTATCCCGTTTACGCTACGTGATTTGGGTATAAAGACATCCCTCCTTGCAAGGAATAATTACTCTTCGTGTTTTATTAACACCCTCCGTACACTCGAAGGAGCGTGCTTTTAATCCACACGACTATTTCAACAAATAAACCAAAACTCCTAAAGTAAAACTCACCCTATACTGCTACTAGTATTATCACAATTGGGAGCATTTGGTAGTTTGTTATTTTGGTGATGATGCTGGTGATGGTGTTGGCCCTTGTTGCTGCGGTTCAGTGTCTGCGTGTCCCCGATGTTAACCGCAGCCGGCCGAGGAGGAGGTATTTTTTCTCCCGTTACGGTCACCTTCAGTTTCAACAAGTTGTCATGACTTTCGGCTCGCACCATTGGCTGTCGGTCACTGACGTATTCCTGCTGGGCCTGTTTGATCGCGTGATGCTGCAGAGACTGGAATCCCTCGTCCTCTCGATCTCGATCCCGATCTCGATCACTGCCGGAACTGTTGTTGTTCATCTGTTTAAAGTAAGATGTCGAACTAGATTGAAATTTATTGTTGTGCTCCCGCGAAGAATGATTGCTGTTTTTGCTGTGGCTATCGGGCGGGGTGGGAGCCGCTTGCTTATTGTGTTTCCTTCGGACCGTCGGCTTGGGACTGCTTTCCTGCGGCGGACTGGAATGATCCGAAAGGGAACTGTTCGACTGACTCCGATGCTTGTTGAGCTGATCATTGCTATTGATTAGAATAAGACTAGTATCGTGACTACTGCTGCGGGAATGTGACATCGATGGCTTGTACGAGTTGGTGATGAATGTCCCCCCTCCACCACCACCGCCGCTTCCTCCGCCACTGTTATAATACCTGACCTCATCTTGGCTACCCATCGGCGTGACAATCATTGACTTCGACATCAAATCGTTAGGAACGTTTCTCACCGGCATTTCCTTGTCCACCGGGAACCCACCATTGTCCGGATACAGCGAATCTCGAGTCATACTGACGTAAAAATTCACGTCACCTTCGAAGAAAAATCCCCAATCCGCGATCAGTGCTTCCACGATAGTGTTCACAGTCGCGGTACTGTTAACCTGGTCGATGTAATTCTCATTTTCATTCGGCGACCAGAGCAGATTTGGCGACATCACTATCGCTATATTCTGGGGGGACATTTTATTCTCCTGGTTCTTTTCCGATAGGTAGGATAGGAACTTGGTGAGGTACCGCAGATTATCGTAGTTTTCCTTCGGCAGTTGGTTAACGATGTTCAGGATGGCGCTCTTCCGTTGGGTTTCGTTCTGTTTCTGCGCAGCTGCCACGAAATGCGGATAGAATTCGAACGTAAGCAGCGGATCCGGTAGGCTGCGGAGGTACTTCTTCAGTACACCGGCCGTCACGTGCGGATCGGCGTACTTGTCCGTTAGTGGGGGCGTCACGTAATTCGCATTAATGGCGGATATCATGCGGCGCAGCTTGGAAGATGCTGAAAGTGAGCAGAGAGAAAAAAGCAAATAACTTATAGAAAGGTACTGCAACATTTTTATAAGATTTCATTGTAGCAGACTGCGATTGGCAAATTGACAGCTTTCCGACGTCATCCAAGAAATGTGATAATGGGCCTGATCACGAAGAAAACGAAATAAATTGTATGCGATTTGTATGCACTTTATTCCGTTTTCACCGTGGAGGAACGTTCGTGATCAGGCACAATATCTCTTCAACTTTAAGCATGTGAATGCTCACACAGAGTCGCCGTTGGGACATCAGGAAAACACAAGAAGCAGTTTAACACCGATCTCCGTAGTCAGCAAGTAATATTGACAGAAGATCAGTAATCCTATTTTGGCCACATCAACGACATAAGAACCGGTCATTTTTAAAAACCATTGTTGACTCTCAACCTTTTCATATTTGCGATCCTCTTTGATGACAATCAGGGCCCTAAATCTTCGAAGGTGAAAAATGAAGACCGACTCTACTCTCAGTAGCTTCGCTTTAACTAGAATTGCTTCGGCAGTCGCCCACAACAAAAAGTGGCTTGACTAGAAAATGAATTGTCTAGCGTCTGCCTCTTTATTCAACTGACTTCAATCTTACTTCCATTTCCGCCTGACACTAATTTTATACCCGCGTACGCAATCTTATTTTAACGTCCATATAAAGAGGAACGAAAACATGATTTCTGATGCAAAAAAGAAGTTACCTCATCAATGGACGGTTAATTGTCTACCCATCGTGAGTCCAAACCAACGAACTTAGACATTTATCAAGTAAAATAGCGCACACACACACTGCACGCTATTTTATACGTGTGAATAATTTTCGTGTACGATACAAAAGCGTCTAGCTCATCTATAGCGTATGTCAAGCCACGTTGAACTCGAACATCGATGCATGCACACGTACATGGAAGAGAGAAAGAGAGGAACGAATTCGTTTTGAGGAAAGTCACTTAAAAATGCAATGAGGACAATTTTACTGGGAAGAATGAAATGATATAGTCGAGTCGGTAGAGGGAGATAGCAACTAAACGCCCGACTGACTGCTTAGTCGTTTTGGCGGGGAAACTGCGTGAAGAAGCCAAAAGTCATTACCAACTGAATACGGATATACTCCTCAGTTGATTATGGCTATGCGGAGCCCTGATCATTATCTTTCTAATTACTGCAATAATCAAGACTCCAATCGACGAAATTGCATTTTCTCCGAGATTTGTGACGAAATTCCCTGATATTCCCTGATTTTCTTTGACATTGTTTAAATTCTCAAATATTCCCTGATTTTGAAGCCACTAAAGCCATCAACCAGGTTGCATACGTCAAGGAATGCCTGGAGAAACGTTTTACTGCCTTTCCGAAACATCATTACAAAAATAAGGCGAAAAAATGCTATGCCGAGAATAACGTGATGGTGCCGCCCAAAGGCCACAACCTTCCCAACAACCCAATAGCTCCGTAGCGTGGTAGCAGTTTCCTTCTCGAGGCCCCAAATGTTTTTACCTTTATTGGCTTCGATAAGTCAGAAAAATATGGTTTTTCCAATGTGAAACTGTTGAAAGTACAGGCTCTTCCAGATTAAACGCTCACGCAACAGATTTTAATAACTTCTACAAAAGTGAACCGATTTTAATTTTAAAAAAACCAAAATAAAGCTTATTTTAGGACATTTTCGATGTGACCACCCCTTTTTTGATAACGCGATTTAGGCGGTGAACAAAATTCTTCATGTACAACTTTAACATTACGACCTCGATGCTGTTGCAAATCCGAGTTATTTCTTCTTTAAGTTCCTCCAAAATTTGTGGCTTATTAACAAAGCAACGGTCCTTCACGTACCCCAGAGGAAGTAATCGACGACGAAAAAAGTTGAAATTCTTATCATAAGAGGACAAAGTTTCATTAAGGCTTCGGTTGCTCGTAATTTACTCGATCTTGTAGATTGTACATCTTGACACTAAAAACTATCCGATGAGACTGAACGAGTAGCCGAATTTTATCGTCCCGAAGTGGAGAATGCAGTGTTACCACCATCGACGGAGCGAAAAAATAGTTTTGTAAGAAGTTATTTGATTTTTTTGCGTGAACGTTTAATTTGAAAGGCCCTGTAATTGGAAGACTATGTTAATATTGAATCGATCCTAAAGTAATCTATGAAAACTTTTGCTGGGGAGCAGCTCATCGATGGATCTGCAAAATGAGCAGAGGTTGAATAATATTATTAAGCGTTATGGATTCTTGTAACTAATAATGTTATCAATAAGGCGAATCACAACGCTCGCTAGACGATGTAAACATCGCGAAAGTCTGACTAATCGAAAGTGATGCATAGACAAATCAGTTGATCCTCTATGATGCACGCAGACTAATCGTTTTGTTGCTTGCTCGCGAAAGACATAGGAAAACATCGCGATGGCGCGAAGCAGCTGCTGGTCATTCGCCCTTCGTCCAGCACATGCACAAACGACGATAATTATCATCGTCTATAAATACTTTTGACACCGTCGGCGGGAATGGAAAGCACGTTCATCTATATATTTTAGCGCGTCACGATGTGCTTACGCGAATGACTGATCGGTAGCGCACAGTGTGCGGCATTTGAAGGCGTGCGGTTCCCTCCAACATACGACTCGTATTCTATACAAATGTGTTGATAATTGATATATCAATTCTCTCGTGTAATATTCTGTCTGATGAATAAAATCAAACCAATGAGAAGTACCACAAGAAAACTGCCTCAATTCATTTCTTCTAGTGCCAGTCACTGTCAATGTTGTCGAATCGATTACCGCGTGATAATGTGGGCCTTACCGCAGCCAACCCTCAGCAGTCCTTCCTCGTAGAGGCCTTTCTCCAGCAGACAGCAGACACACAGCTCAATGACGTAAGCGATTTTGCGGTCCGTTGCCTTCAAATGTTCTCGCAGAGGCGTATTGAAGATTTGCTTATTGTTCCGTCCTAAAAAGAGTCATGAGTCAGACTAAGCAGCAGCAGCAAGCAAAGGATAACAAAATTGAATACTTACGGAACAACCCATCCATGCCGGTGATGGTGCTCTGGATTTCCCGCAGGGCGGAAGTGTAATACAGCTCCTGGTGTTTCACGTATTCCTTCACGTAGTTAGCGATGTTCTCCTCTTCCGCCAGCAGCTCGTACATGTACGACTCGTACAAGTCTCGCTCTTTCTCGAGCTTGTTGTGGAGTTCCTCCAGGTCGTCTTTGAGCTGGGTTAGCTTGGCCTGGTTGCCCAGCTGGTCGCTGTTGCGTTGCACCGACTGAAATTAGAGAGGAAATACTGAATGATGACGCTATCAAATTTGAAGGCAGTTATATCTTGTAACATTATTTTTTTTTATTAATTACATAACCGTTAACCCTGTACTCTGATCGTTTGTGGTTCTGAAAATGATATACATCAATTTCATTTGAAGGATCTATCGGAAAAAATTGGCTCAGATTTTGCTCAAACCTAGTATAATTAGGACTAAGATATTCATTCCTGTTCTAAAAACTTTAGATACAGTGTCCGACAAAACATTAAGACCACTGCCCAAATAAAGAACGTGAGGCAAAACTTTGAGAAAAAATAATCAAATACAGTGCTTCAATATATTTATAATAATTCCATGTGAAACCGATATAGTAGTTCTCAGATTTTCGTCAAATAAGGTAATTTTGTTCTTTATCGCAAAACATTAGACCCGTATTTTTTTTAATTTTTTTATTTCCATTTTTGGGTGGTTCGAAAAATCAATTTTTTCCACTTTTTCCCAAAAATGATTTTTTTAAATTCATAACTTCTAAAACTCATAACCACTGCACCGATTCGGATGATCAACATATCAAATTGAACCCAATGAGCTAGCCATTTATTAAAGAAATATTGAACCTACAAAAACAATGGATTTGGTTTTTATAATTATTGATTGCAGTCAATTTTTATTGTTTTCATGGCTTTGGACTAGAGTGCGCTATATTTTTTTATATTTTTTCTGAAAAGCTGAGGATTTTTCACATAACATATCTCGATATAATCGATGCTATGTTTTTCGTTTTTGAGATATTATTTTTCAAAGATAGTCGGTGGTCCAAAGAAATCATTTTCCCCTTTTATCCAAAAATGACTTTTTGCAAAAATTCATAACTTTTGAACTACTGAACCGATTTAGATGATCGACATATTAAATTGAAGCCAAGCCTTCTATGAAAAAATATCACACTTGTGGAAAGACTGGATTCTAGTCGCATGGGTCTAGTCTAGTCACATAGGAATATTGAACGAAGACTTAAAACATGTTGAATTTGAAAAATTATATCACAAAAACGAAAAAATAGCATCTACGACATCGAGATATGTTATATAAAACATCCTCAGCTTTCAAGAAAAAATATTTAAACACATATAGTGCCCTCTAGACCAAACCCATGACAAAAACAAAAAACGACTACAATCAATAATTACGGAAACAAAATCCATTTTTTTCACTGGTTCAAAATTTTTAATAAAAGCTCTAGCTCATTGGCTTCAATTTGATATGTCGATCATCTGAAACGGTTCAGTGGTTCAAAAGTTATGAATTTTGAAATAAAAGTCATTTTTGGGAAAAAGTGGAAATAATTTATTTTTCGAACAACCCTAAAATGGAAATGGTCACCCTAACGAAAAACTAAAAAATACGGGTCTAATGTTTTGTAATGAAGAACAAAATTACCACTTTTGTCGAAAATCTGAGAACCACTATATCGGTTTGGCATGGAATGACTGAATTTATTTGCATTGTTCGAAGAAATTTATAACATCTGTAGTTAAAACAATAGTCATTCATTACAAAATGCGTTTTGAGCATACTTAACAACAAAAATTACGCGACAAAATTTAGGACCAGTTCCTCGTTTCGGCTGTTTCGAGTGTTGTTTCGACCGATTTTTGAAGAGAATTGATTGTTTCTCGGTGGTGTTTTGTGTTTTTCGGATCCTGGTAAATATTTATCGTGTAAACAAGAAGTATGTAAGAAGTATTCACGAATTGTAGCTGTAGTCAACGAAAAATGGGTCGCACGCAGAATTGCACGGAATCACAGCGGATGATCATCCGCAAAATGTCCAAGGAAGGCAGGCAGCGGCCAACGCGAAATGTCAGAGTACTTGGGATAATCCAAAACGTTCGTGTTCAATGCCCTCCACGACCGCAAAACATTCGAAACGACTGGACACTTGAGGGAAACGACCGCAAAGGATGACTCTGTCATGAAGCGAGCCCCCAAGAAGGATCCCTCAAAGGCCTCGAGAAAGATCCGGGACGATATGAACTTTTCCGTGAGTGGAGCAGGGGCTAGGTAGTAAAAGCCCCCGAAAGGTCCCGATGCTGACGCCGAAGCATCTGAAGGCGCGTCTGAAGTTCACGAAAGATCACTCCGATTGGATCGGTCCGAAGGAAAAGCAGTGGAGAAATATACTGTGGTCGGGATGAGACGAAGATAAACCTCATCGGCTCGGATGGAAAAACTCGGGTCCATCGCCCAATAGGCTGCGCTTGCATGCCACAGTATACAAAGAATGGAGGGAGCAACATTATGGTGTGGGGATGCTTCTCCTGGTACGGGGCTGGCCCCCTGTACTGGGTGGATAAAATCAAGGATCAGTATCTCTACGCCCAAATCCTACGGGATGTGATGCTGCCACACGCCAAGTGGAAGATGCCCCTGAAATGGCGGTTCATGCAGGATAACGATCCGAAGCACACCGCCAAGACAGTCAAAAAGTGGTTCCAAGATAACAAAGTTGACGTCATGGAGTGGCCAGTCACCGGATCTGAACCCTATACAGAACCGAGAGATCGTGGACAGGTCGGTATACACGGAGAAGTCGAAGAATAAACAGCAACTGTGGGATAGGATCTTATGGCTTATTGATACGCCATCTCGGTCACCACGTGCCAAAAGCTGGTGGAATCCATGCCGAAGCGGGTGCGTGAAGTGATGCGCAACAAAGATTATACGACCAAATACTAACCCTAGAAGCTTTTCACGGTATGAATTTTCTTGTTTTTATATTTCTTACCAAGAATTTTTGAACCGGTCTTTTTAATGAATGACTATTGTTTTAACTACAGATGTTATAAATTTCTTCGAACAATGCAAATCAATTATTATAAATGGATTGAAACTCTGGATAGGATTATTTTCTCTCAATGTTTTGCCACTTTCTTTTTTTGCTTGTGGTCCTAATGTTTTATCCGACACTGTAGGTTTTCTATTTCGCACTTTATCAGGTTGTATTGCACCCTTAGGGTGATACACTGATGGGCGCAAAAAATCCAGCCCCATTTGAAATCAAAGTGTTCCAATATTAAGGTAAAATGATTTTGGTTTGTCCAGTCGAAAATATTATCATAGTTTGTCCACTTTTTTGAATGCTCTAATTCAACAAACCTTTGTCAAATCAGGTATTCGGATGTTTCAAAACATATAAATAAAATTGTGTTTTTCATTATTTATCGTAGTTTTATAGTATATTTTTACGGAATCACGGGTTTTAAAGGATTATAGAATACACCTTCTTGCGCTCCTAATTCGAGCTAACTTTTAATCGATCACGAGATGATTATTTGGCACGTGTGCAGACCTTTCCTGGATTATAACACTTACAAATATTGTAAACATCATGCTTAAACACAATTTGTATCAAATTTACATAGCTAAACCATTCAATTAACGCATTTTGATGAACTCAATTCTGATCATGAGTTGACCAAATCAATAATGTTGTTTTGTCCACATGATTTCTATGACAACCGCTTGGCACGCTGCAGTTTGTTTATTGTATCCCTCGAGCATAGCAGAAATAAAGTTTCTCTATGTTGAGTGTGTTGAGGTGAACACTTTTAAAATGCCCAAGAAAAGGCAATATTCTGAAGAAAGCCTAAATTATGAATGGATTAATATGACAGTAAACTCAAGCAATGATAAATTCAACATCTACTTGAGAATTCGAATGTTTTCATTCAAAAATGGTGATTTCTAAAACCAGACAAACTATGATCATTTTTTGGACAAGCCATGATCAGAGGTGGTCAAACCATGATCATAATTTCTCTTTGAGGAAAATCGTTAAAAAACATAAAAATTTCAATAATTTCAACGCCTTATGGTAGTATTAGCAACTAGAGACTTGGGGCTTTTCAACAAACCCAAACTCTAATCAATTATATGTGATTTTCATGAAAAAAAATCGATTTGCATTTACCAGTCGGACAATCGGACAAACCAAGATCATTTACCCTATAAGTTTTTAAAACTTTTCGGTATTCCAGTCAATACTACGCAAAAGTAGGTAATCCATGCTGCTGTTTCCTCCGCAGTATTCTTCGAGTCATCATCCTGCTGGAAGGCGTGGTTATCTTCCAGCCCAATTTCTAGCATGGATTCTTCTAGATTCTCGCACAAAATGTCGAAGTAACCATCGGCAGTCATAAAACCGTTAACCTGCGCTAAGTTTCCCGTCCCAACCCATTTGAAACAGCCCCACACTATGATGCTTCCACCATAGTGCTTCATAGTTGGTTGTAAATGCCGATAATGAGGGTCCTCGTCGCTCTTCCACCACACTCGAAGTCACCTTATCTTGTTCAACAGATCTCGGACGAGTCCGAATTTGTGTTGCTGCTTTTTGGCGAAGTAACTCTTTAGGTCACGTTTCGTCGAATGATGCGATTGGAGAGGTCCAGATCCAACTTTTCTTTAATCGCCCGAATAGTCGTACGTGGGTTTTTCTTTACTTCTCGGATGATTAGCGTGTCCGTTCTAGCATCAGTCTTACGTTTCGGTCCTCTTTTCTGTCGATCGGTCAAGCTGCCGAGCATCTGATGCTTCCGAATGACCAGCTGGATCGCACCGCAGCTCACCCCATACATCCCTACAATGTTTCGTTGAGACTCTTCACGCTGGAAGTCACGCACAATCAAATTTCGGATCTGTGTTCATATATGCTCTCCACAAATTTTCCGGGAGCTTCCTTAGTGTCAAAAACACGTCACTACGCACGAAAAATTAACTAAATAGCTACGAAAATTATGTTCGTGTCAGATGTAAACAATCAGCTGTCAAAACCGAGGGGTGAATGGATGAAGAAAACACGATAAAACAAATTAACGCAAGTGGTTTTTTTTCATGTTATAACCTAAAAGTACACATTTAGGGACGAAAGTATTTTTGTGTACTGCTGTTTGGGTGAGGTAAGTAAATAATGTTGAAAAAGTTCAACTAGAAGACGAAACCAACCTTTCTCATGATATTTCCCTTTATTCTGTCCATTAAAGCTTGATTAATTTAGAATCCGGAATCATGAAACCAGTTGTATCTGGGGATTGGTTAAAAGTACAAAAAAGTAGGTCAAAATATAGATAATTTATTGTTCTTTCAGAAAAATAATTTCCTTAACAGTTTTGATGAATTTTTGTACTTTTCATCGGATATCCTCCATTAAAGTTTGGACTCTCTCTTGATCTACCTAAAGGGTGTGTCACATCAAATTGCATCACGGAAAAAACGCTGTAGAAATTTAATTTTTAGGAATTATATCTTCAGCTTTCGCTTATAATCAGATAAGAGTGTATAGATCACGTTGGCCATGCTTCACTGTCAATTTTTCGTAAATTTGGAAAAATGTCGTCGAACGAAAAAAAGCGTCGTGAATTAATCCTGTGCACTCATTTCGAGAATCCGGAGTTGTCACATCGGGACATCGATAAGATGCTGGGAATCGTCCAATCCACGGTCAGCAGAGTACTAAAACGATACTTCGAGAACCTAACCATCGACCGGAAGGTGAAGAACGGCAAAAATGGATGCTCCGTCAGTGAAAAAGATCACAAGCGCGTAGTTAAGCAGTTTAGACGTGATCCGAGAAGTTCGGTCCGGGATGTCGCCAATAAGTTGAATTTGTCATGTTTATTCGTCCAGCGGACCAAGCAGCGGGAGGGCCTGCGTACATACAAGGTTCAGAAGGCTCCTAACCGCGACGAAAGGCAAAACATGATGTGGAAGACGCGAGCCCGGAAGCTGTACACCGAAATGCTGACGAAGCCGCATTGCCTGGTAATGGACGACGAAACCTACGTCAAAGCGGACTTTCGTCAGCTGCCGGGCCTGTTGTTCTTCTCCGCAGAGGACAAATTCAGCGTTCCGGAGGAGATTCGCAAGCAGAAACTATCCAAGTTTGCCGAAAAGTACATGGTGTGGCAAGCGATCTGCTCTTGCGGAAAGCGGAGCGCCTCCTTCGTGATGACTGGCACGGTAAACGGGCAGGTTTACCTTAAGGAGTGCCTACAAAAGCGCTTACTACCACTATTGAAGCAGCACGAGGGCCCGACCATCTTCTGGCCGGATCTCGCTTCGTGCCACTATTCAAAGGACGTGTTGGAGTGGTACGAAGCCAACGGGGTCACCTTCGTGCCAAAGGAAATGAACCCGCCCAACGCGCCGGAGCTTCGCCCAATAGAGAAATATTGGGCGAATATGAAGCAGGCCCTCCGGAAGAACCCAAAAGTTGTCAAATCGGAGGCGGACTTCAAGAGAAAATGGATTTCTGTTAAAAAAAAACTACAACCTGACATTGTACAGAACCTTATGAACGGGGTAAAGAGGAAGATGCGAGCATACGGGCTTGGGCTCGAAGTATGAATAAAAAGAAAATGCCAAAAGTTGTTTAATAGTTTTTATTTTAATGTCTAAAATTTTCAAAAGGATCGGTCTACTGGGCGAATTTCTACAGCGTTTTTTCCGTGATGCAATTTGATGTGACACACCCTTTATTCCACGATCTCTTCATGTCTGCAGCATCCCGAGTCACTTTGGCACAAATTCCGCTTCACAGTTGCCCAAGATTTTTCGATTGGGCTGATTTGTGGGCATATGGGTTCTTTTTCAATGTAATCGATCCCATTGTCACGGGGTACCACTGAAGCGACTCTCGACTGTAGTGACAGCTCACCAAATTTGGCAAAAACTTCACCGGACGTTCCTGCAGGCACTCTCCTCGATATGTTTCCGAGTCCATTGTCTTGTTAGTGACGAAAAACTACCCACACACCCAAAATACACGCACACACAAACCCAAAACATGGAACGTGGAGTGAACTTCTGTGGAATACAGTTTATGGTGTAGAAAAATGAATTGATATAAACCTTCTACAGTACTAAAAAATACAGTGTATAAAACCAGCATGGAACTGACTACTAATCGAATCTTGGCCATTGAAACCTCCCATAACTACCCATAAATCAAAAATATGTATAACCTTCAATGTGTATTGTCACGATCGAGCGGCACAACACCCGTTCTCAGCATTTTCACAGCTTACCAAATAAACAACATTCTCACAACAAGCTGATAAAGAGCGACTCCAAAAGCCAAAACAACAACCCGCCGCCATATATTTTTTCGCGGAAAGCGAACGCGATGACTAATTTACTTTGTCATCAGCTGCTTGCTTGGAACTTACATCATACTTTTGCCGTGTCGCCTCGTACTCCTGATGACACTTGCTGACCGTTCGCTTCTGCTTGTGGATGGTGGCCAAATGGCGCTCGATGATATCGTTCAGATTCTTGCTGACCGAATTCTCCACGCTCAGCTCGCTGGTGACGATTTCCGAGGCGATGGTTTTCTCCAGGCGGGCTGGAAATCAGATTGAGATAGTTGTGGTAGAGAAGTCAGAAAGTGTTGTAGGATAAACATACCACACTTATCGAGTACATCCCGAAGCAACCCGGGCGGTAAATCTTTTACCGACTCCTCCATGAGTTGCCCGAGCTGGAACTCGGACACCTTCCGGATGCGTTTCTCCTTCGCGGCGGCATCCTGGGCCTGACCGGCGCACACGCTGGTCGCTATTCGCTTGTTGAGGTTCTGGAGGATGTCTTTGTACCGATCAACCTCCCGCTCGACTTCCTGCAGACCGTCTGCATTTTTTTCCGCTTTACTGGATCTGTGAAAAACGAAAGGGCAGAAAAGGGGGAAAGTCAGTAAAATTACCGCGATTAAGAGTGAAAATTACAGTATATTCTGTAGGATGATGTTGGTGATTATGGCGCGCACGATTGCTATTGTTCATCGGCTGGAAGAACGAAGAACCCGACCGACTGTCTACCGTTAAATATAATCATGCATGCAAAACGAAAAGCAGATAAAACGCATGTTCAGTGAAGATGTAATGATATGCAATGAATCAACTCTGGTGGTGCTGGGGGGGTTGATCAGTTGAACAATTTCACATGGGTAACGCAGCCGGTGGGGAACAGTGTATGGAAACGATGACGACGACCGGTGAAGGTGATGATTTGATTGGAAACGGGTAGCATGGCGCGTGTGCCAATCTGCCCACCGTATGTGGCTGTGTGGTACATGATGATTCATGTTGGCAAATGGGGCGTCTTTCGTATGCAGTAATAGGTAGCAGAACCGATCTACCAAGCTTGGGGTTACACGTGCTCAGCTCAGGATAGGTGTGTAATTTAAGCTTGGGGTTGAGTGATTTTGAATATCCGCAACCAACGTGATATGGTCTGATGCGATGAAAAGCTGTATGATGAATGGTGGAAAATATTGCTCTTCTTCCACTAATGAAGATGACGCGAGCTATGTTAGGTTGTTCAATAATGCAATAGACAGGTTTCGTGCCAACTAGTCTCGGAGTTGGCAGCACCTTCTTTCGAATTCTTTCGAACTTTACGGATACAGAGATATTAATTATTTGATTCTCTCAATTTAGAGAGAAATTAGTTCAGACTGTTTCCTGGAAAGGGCAAAACTTTTTTGCGCTTTTTTTCAAAAATTAATATAGCTCAAAAACAGCCAATTCTACAAAAATCTGTTCAATCATTCAAACTTTCCCAGCGTGGGATACTGAAGTTAAGTGTCTTCGAGAGATACCTGTATAAATAATAGAATTAAAAAAAACTGCGCTATTAATTGTTCTGTTGTCTACCATACATTAAATAATTTATCCTATCAAAAATGTGTTCATATGAAAGAATAATTCATTTCTGGATTTAATGATTAACTTTCTATTTTTAAACATAGTTGCGTTGATAATATTTTTTTAGTGTTACTAAACAGTAAATACTTTTGAGTAGTCTTCCATACTTAGTTACAATCTAGCTGCGATTCGATTGTTATTTAAGGGGGGACCCCTGTCTGGAAGGACGGAAAATAATGAATTTTCTTGGTTTTTTTTCGGATGTTACGAATGAAGTGAAATATTCGAGTATTTTGGTTATTGTTTAAAATATATTTTAATATGTATTTCCTATTTTTTGAGTGCACGAATAATGATTAAGATGCTGTTGGCAGCTGGATGTGTAGATGCTGTCTGAAAATTGGTACCTTGCTGGTGACATTGGTTCTGAAGCAACGGAGTGTCGTAGAACAAATTCCAATGAATATTTTGGAACTTTAGGACAATACCTAAAGCGTTACATAGGGGTTTTTGAAAAATTCGAAAAATTTCCAAAACGTCGGCCATTTTTGTTATTATGCATAGAAATGTTTTATGAAAAATCTCTAAATAGCGTTTTTTTAAAAAATCGAAAAAATTAGATATCAAAAAGCGACTATGTAACCTTAGATAATTCATTTTTACATGTTGATAAAAAATTTCAGCCAAATCGACGTCGAAATCCTGAGATATCGATACCACCAGTTGGAATAACATGGTTTTGAGAAAAACGCGTTTTAAAATTCGTACAGCAATACTATATCCCTTGAGGTGACTTCATACATTCGGCTGTATCTTTCTAAGGCCCAAAAAATATTTTTTTCCAATTTTCTCAAAAAAAAAAATGACCTGTCAGTTTGCCAAAAATGTACCGGTTCGAAATATATTGTTTTCGTAATTATTGATTGAATTTGTTTCTATAGTTTACATGGTTTCGGGACCAAGAACGCTATAATTTTTATATTTTTCTTGAAAGCTGAGGAATCAAAAAATCAAAGATGAGCTCTTTTTCTTTTCAAAGATATGATTTTCCAAAGTTTACCGATGGTTCGAAAAATAATTTTTTTTCTCCTATTTTTCCAAAATTGACTTATTTTTAAATTCATAACTTCAGTACTACTGGCCCGATTTAGATGATCGATATATTAAATTGAAGCCAATGAGCCAGACACTTATTACACTTGCAAAAAAATTGATTTTGTTTTAGTGATTATTGGTTATATTTGCTTCTTATAGTTTACATGGTTTCGGGACCCAGGGAGCCATATTTTTTTCTAATCTTTTCTTGAAAGCTGAGTTTTTTACATAACATATCCAGAAATCAGATATGTGTTTTTTCATTCTTGAGTTATGCATTTTCAGAGTTAACATGTTTTTAGTCTTCGTTCAATATTCAAATGCGAATAGAATCCAATTTTTTAGAAAAAGTGTGGTATTTTTCAAAGAAGACTATTAACTTCAATTTAATGTCGATTATCTGAATCGGTCCAGTAGTTCAAATTTTTGAAAAAGGTCATTTCTGGAAAAAAAAAAAAAAAGGAAAAATGATTTTTCAGACCATCGTTCAACTTTGAAAAATCATAACTTAAAAACGAAAAAGAACACATCTTTAATTTTTGGATATGTTATAAAAAACATCCTCAGCTTTCAAGAAAAAATATTAAAAAAATATAGCGCCCTTGGTCCCGAGACAATGTAAACTATGTAACTATGTTAAAAAATAGAATGTTAATCATTGCATCCAGAAATGAATTATTATTTCATATGAACACATTTAGGATAGTATAAATTATTTGATGTAAGAGAGACAACAGAAAAATTCGTAGCCCAAACGGTTCTATTTTGATTGCAGTGGACTACGTCATATGCTTTTGGTTATTAAAAAAACTCTGAACTTGTGGCCTACAATCATCATTCGCGGAGATTGTTGATTTGCTTCTTTCATTCGAAGAAAACGACGACATCGTTAGTTCATAAATTTTTTTGGAGATGTTGCTCTAAGTGAATTTCCGAGTGAAGAAAAATCAAATGTTTTCGAAGACGTTGAATTGGAGGCGTTGCTAGATGAGGATCCTTGCTAAAGAATTGTTGAGCGTATTAAGTGGAAATAAAAGACGTCTGATCGAGTTAAAGAACAAATTGGAATGAAAATTTTATTTGACTACTTCTAATATACCAGAGTAGTACGATGAACAAACAACTGTTGCGATGCTGTTATAGTAACGTTAGTTACAAGTTGCTACGCTTCCATCACTCCTCCTCATCGCTAACTGATGTAACTCCTAGTTTCTCACGTAGATCCTCCAGTTTCACTCTGTTCAAGGGCTTCGTAAGGATGTCCGCCAGCATAGTTTCCGTTGGACAGTAGGTGACTCTGATTTCATTCCGTTCAGCCAAATTCTTTACAAAATAAAACTTCGTGTCAATATGTTTTGATCGTTTTTCTCCGTTGCTGGTCAACATCTTGATGCAGCTTTGATTATCTTCATAGATCTGAATTGGGGTCTTCACAGCATCTCCGAAGTCTTGCAAGAGCTTCCTAAACCAGATCAGTTCTTGAAGCATTCGGCAAGAGAAATATATTCCGCTTCTGTAGAGGACAGTGCGACACACGTCTGTTTCCTTGCACACCATGCGATCGTACCACCGCCTAGCCGGAAGAGATATCCGGAGTTCGATTTCCGATCCTTGACGTTGCCAGCCCAGTCAGCATCTGCGTAGGCTTCAAGAGTTTGAGTACCATTTCCCAACCTAAGTTGATGGTTGCTTGTAGCCTTCAAGTAGCTCAACACTCTTTTAGCTTCAGTCCAGTCTTGCTCAACCGGTTGGCTGACGCTCCTTCCAAGGATTGACGCCCTTATCGCTATATCCGGTCTGGTATTCACAGCCAAATACAGTAAACCACCAATGAGGCTTTGATATTTGTCATTAGTGGGAAGCCTCTCCGATGTATGACTTCTGGCACAAGTTGTAGCCATGCTCCGTCTGGATCACTTGAATTCCAAGGAAGTGTTTCACGTCACCTAGCTCCGTTAGCACGAACTCTGAACCCAATCTCCGGATGACATCGTTGTAAATCTCTTCGTTTGGAGTTACCAGCAGCATGTCGTCTACATATACCAAGAGATACGTCATTTGGTTGTTCCGCTTCCGAACGTATAGACAAGGATCCGCCACAGCTTGTTTGAAACCATTTCGCAACAGGACTTCATTCAGCTTCTGATTCCACATTCTTGCGGATTGCTTCAAGCCATATAAACTTTTACGCAGCAGGCAAACTTGACCATCTTCTTTCTGCACTCCTGGTGGTGGCTTCATATAGATAGTTTCATTGAGGTTCCCATTCAGGTATGCAGTCTTCACGTCCACATGTTTTACTAGTAGATTACACCTAGCCGCAATGGTCAAAAGAATGTTGCCTGCTTCGCTACAGGCGCAAACACCTCATCATAGTCGAGTCCAGAGCGTTGCGTGAAGCCCTGGGCTACCAGTCGGGCTTTATATCTGATGACCCTTCCGAACTCATCTTCTTTCTTCTAGTAGGTCCACCGGGATCTAATGGCTTTTTTTCCTGGAGGTAACGTAGTGAGCTCCCACACACCATTCTGCTCCAATGACTTAAGTTCATCCTTCATCGCTGCCTTCCAGGATGCGTTATCAGCACTACTGATGGCTTCATGGTACGTACATGGCTCGCTGGACTGTTGCTGAACTATTCTTCCATCTGCACCATAGCGATCGGGTTTGACTCCTTAAGTTGCACGTGTTGATCTTCTTGGCAAATCAAGTTGCTCCTCCTGTTCCTGGATACCATTTATTACGTCCGGGGCCTGATCTTCTTCTTCACTATCGAGATCTTGATCATCAGCATCCTCGTACATACTGTCGTCACTGGGAAGTTCATCCTCATCATCGTCTTCTGGTTGTGGTGGTCGTTCTGCTTCCCATGTGTTGGACGGGTTCGGTGTTAGCGGAAAAACTACGACGTCATCTTCTTTTTCTTCTGTTTTTATACACTTCTGTCCATCAGCAAAACTTGTACTCAGAAAAGTTGCATCACGACTGAATACTACTTTATTCGTTGTCGTGTCAATGAACCGCCACGCCTTATGCTGATCCGAATATCCAACGAAAGTCATCTTGACTGTCTTGGGTTCGAGCTTCTTCCGTTTCTGCTGTGGTACATAGACATATGCAGGAGACCTGAACACCCTTAGTTTCTTCATGTCCGGCTTGATATCTTTCCAAATTTCATATGGCGTCTTCTGTACTGACTTCGTCGGCAGAATATTCTGCAAGTAATTGGCAGTGTTAATGGCTTCACCCCAGTATCGGTAATCCATTCCGCTGTCCAGAATCATACACCTCGCCATTTCCACCAGCGAACGATTTTTCCTTTCGGCAGTGCCGTTCTGCTGAGGCGTGAATGCTACTGTGAACTGCTGCAAAATCCCTTCATTCTTCAGGAATGCCATGAGTTCCTTGCATTCGACTGATCAGCAGCCAGCTTCGGTTTCATCCCAGGAACTACATACTTCCACAAGCCTTCCCGAACGAGTAGGAATTCAACGTCTAGCTTCCAAGAATCGTAGTTCTCGTTGGTTAACTTGACGATTCCGGTTCTCTCCATTTTTTCAATTCTTCATAAAACGCAGGCCCATAACCTGTTGAGCGTATTAAGTGGAAATAAAAGACGTCTGGTCGAGTTGAGAGAACAAATTGGAATGAAAATTTTATTTGACTACTTCTAATATACCAGAGTACTACGATGAACAAACAACTGTTGCGATGCTGTTATAGTAACGTTAGTTACAAGTTGCTACGCTTCCATCAAGAATGACCACAATATGAGCAGAGTCATGAAAACGTAACGTTCTGCAGTCACTTCTTGGCTATCACCAGCCTTAAAGAATCTCTCAATAGTCATACAAGATGGTTAGACATCCGAGGCTCTTAAAGAATAACGATTCCAACGCTTTGTGTGGCAGTGTATTGCCAGTAACGGTTAGGTATCTAAAACATTCTCGAAGGAAATTATCAGGGTTAGGTTAGCTGGGCTGTGGCTACCTTCATAGTGACCAGCCAGGTTCTCATACTACAGAACTTCGAAAACAATGGCTTTTTGGCTTATCCTTTTGGTGTCAGCCAATTATTATTATTTGAGAAGCCAACACAATGTGGTGAGATTTTATCATTTTATCATTGGTCATTTTGAGTGTTGTCATATTTCTTTGCCGTCTGGATGAATTAATTCGGAACAAAAAAAGGTCTATAAATGATGTTTGCTATTTATTGACAAAAAAAACTCGTTTTAACAGCTCAAAATAGATTTGAGGCAAAATATTGAAATATAAAAAAAAACTATAAATATGGACAATTGCGATTGTGTTGCAATATGCGAGAAGTGTGTTCGGACCTATAGATGACTTTTTCAGATCGATAATTTAATTTTTGTGAGCTCGTACATTGTTTTCGGATGAAAACGGACGTCAAAATGAGGGTATTCTCTAGTGGTGAGGGCTATGTTCTTCGGTGGAGAACTGAAGGTGAAAATGTAATGTATTAACTGCTATTGTTATATTTTTATCTACAACAGGAATACCTCTTCGATTATCCTAATACCATCTTATGGACAAACGAACAGATATGTTTGAGCGTAAGAACATTTCACTTTATTTGATTCAATGAAAGAAGTGCTTCGGATTTGAATCAATAAATCTTTCGTTTGATGTTAGATGAAAACGCGATTATACCATCCACGATAGCAAGCAATTATTGGTGATGTATTGCGTCCATAAAATCTCCTTGTTTTTTTAAATAGTATATATATATATATATATATTACTTATATATTACCATAATGAATGATTATGTCATTCGTTGTCATATTGTGATTTAAGTATCTTTTCCGACAAAAAACACAAACATTTTCCATAATCGAATCTAAAATCCTCAAATAATTCAAATCAGCCCTGAAAGCAAATGCGTCTCATTTATGATTTCAAATCCGCGTGGATAATGAATTCGTCTGTGTATTGAATGTATAAATCATACATACGAACCAAGAACGCGACGCACACATTCCATCGTTCTGGTTAACTGGGCGAAGATGCTACTCGCGCATTCATTCGCAATTGGGAAGCTCAAAATTATGCCTTCATTTGAGTTGAAGGTTAAACATATCATGCTTATTTTCGTCCGCTTTCAATATCGGCGAACGTCGTATATAGAGAAAATGCCGAAAACAAACCAACAAAATTTAATTATTTTGCACCGACTGCAGCTGATATCGCTTCCGGTTGATCACCATAATGGGGCGTATTGATAATGGTTTTCAAATTTATCAGAATTGTGAACCTCCCGTAATAAAACATATTTTTGATTGTTGTGTTCAGACACTGTCTGAATTTTGCCGATCAGCTGAGGCTGGGCAAACCGATCGGAAAAAAGTTTCTCGATCACTTTTTCCCCGATCTCTTGCGCTGCAACTATTACATAATTGTGGCGCCGCGTGGATCCTCTCCTACCCAGATTGATTGGCCTTCTTCATTAAACATTATGCAGCTTTAAGATTATTAAACATTATGCACTTTTGTGATGATCTCATACCCAACAACGACAACCAACCGGACAAGCCTAATTTGAAAGTTTGCGTAAGAATTCACCGATCCGACTTGACATGGGATCAAGTATGTAAATATCTACTGTATTGCCATTTCTCCATTCAAATATTTTTTTTCCATCGAGCATCTATCTGAAAACCGTTTTGTTGAAGATCAAATCGTTTGAAGAATTGGGAATACGGCGTTTTCTTTATTACCATTCTCGAGAAGTTTTATCTTTCAGAAATACAAAATATAGTATAAACCGAATTATTCTTCTGATCTAATTCTGAAATTGCCTAAATTGAAACATACACATTCTATGTGTGTATGTTGTTAATGCCTTGGTTCCGATCTCAATCGCCAATGCGGGAACCCAAATGCCTGTGGTTGTTTTATGTTGCACGCTTGTTTTGTTTGTTCTCATAATTCACATTGGGGCATGGGAGAGAGAAAAAAACAGATTCAATTAGCACCGCGTTGCCCTTCTCCCCGGCTAATTGTTGTTGCCGTTTCGATTTCTTCACTATTTAATTGTTGCCACACCACTACATGATTGACTGACTATTTTGCTGTCGGCGGAAAATCGTGTGAATTTTCTGTTTAATGTTGATATACCTGAATGCGTGTAAAATTTGCCCAACACCAGTAAAGGTTTCATTACAACGTTTGTGCGCCCAGTGCATCCAAACTAGTTCTTATTCGCTTAGGCAAATTACAGAATCCTTTTTTTTTGTATGGCTTACTTTTGCAACATACCTCTTTTCTGCACAAGACGAAGCAGATAACAATAACAAAACCGCAAAAATAGGTTAATTACACACAGTCAGTCAGTCAGTCACCGCAAGTAGCAACGGCGGCACACGAAAAGGTTAGCTAAGTTTCATTCAAAATACCGGCGCCGCGATTTGTCACGTACGATGTGGCGCGTTTTGGCGTGAGGTGTGAGGGAGTGGCGCTCGAAGCTGAATCGAAAGTGTTTAAGAGCTAGAGGTGCTTCGCCTATGGGAATATGGCTAGTGAACAAAACATATGATGATCACCAATTCGATCAAGAAAATCTTACAAGGACAAATTACTGCGACTTGCGGCAACATGATTTCCATAAATTGGTCTGCGGTCGTTGTGTGAATTTTCCGATGCAGAAAAAAGGTTGGGTCACGAGAGCAATGGATGAGTTCTCACTTACAAAACCAATCGCAGTTCATCATTGTTTCATTCCGTTATTCATTCTGAAACATTCCATCGAACTGTGCATTCTTTCAATACGAGGACACACGATTTTGCTGTCTGGCATTGAGCCAATGCTCCATTAGCACTGGTATGGTTAGTGTGTGCTTCAACAGAGCAACTGTATTTGACTAGGTCAAAATTAACCGCATCGAAAAGTGGAGCGGTGATTTTGTTTCGTACCAGGCTCTGGTCAAAATGATAGGAGACCTTGGAATGGGGCAGAAATGAGCTGCCAAATCTTTGACTCATTCAAACTGATGGTTCAGTGTGAAATGTTTCTACGTCTCATAACATTATCGGGTTGTTCAACAGTTTTGTATTTCGATAAGAAGAACACGATTGAAGGGTTCAAAACGCATTTCATATTCAATATAATCTTCTTGAAATTCAGTAGTTCTGTCGAAATGCGCTTCTATAGCTGCTATCACTTCGTTGATTGATGGAAAAGCGTTTTCCACACATGAAATTTTTGAGCGAACTACCAGGAATCAGAGAGAATCAAACCTAACGATTAACGTGGATGTTACTACAATTCGCGAGATTTTTTTTCGTGCCGTTTCTCTGTTAATCGTTAATCAAACTTTTTTTACGCATTCATTTTGTCCAAACAGGTACAATAGTGCAATTCTAAATGAAATCGAACTAAAAATGCAGATTTGAAAAACTTGTATTTATGATTCGAACGAAAGTTTGTATTCCATTTGGGTTGGAGGAAATAGAGTTTTCCACAGCATTTGGGAAATTTTAGACTCAGGTGTAACTTTTGAAAAAGGCTAGGATTTTAGTGAGAGTAATCGTTGATAGTTTATATCTCAAAAACTATGAGTCCTACCAAAATAGTGCATTAGAAAGAGTTATAGAATATTGATGTCCAAACGTGAAAAAAATAGTTTTATATTTACAAAAAAACCTTAATTTGCAATATCTGAATGAAATATATATATATATATATATATATATATATATATATATATATATATATATATATATATATATATATATATATATATATATATAAATATATATATATATATATATATATATATATATATATATATATATAAATTGAGCTCAAAGTTGGACACAATATACAATCCACTTCAAAGGGTGTTGTTACGGCATAAAAAATTGGAAAATTGGAAGAAAAATGATTTTATATATGACCAGAGTGCGTTTCTGCAATTTAGCTTCTAATGCAAATCATCTATCATCTATCTCTATCTCTATATATTAGGCTGTCAAAAAAGTCCTGCGGTATTTTTTTTGAATTTTCATTTATTCATAAAATTAGTAAAAAAAAAAATTAGTCAAATATGCGCCGTTTTGTTCGATGACTTGTTCCCAACGAGATGCCAACTTCAAAATACCCCTGTTATAGAAGCTCGTTTCCTTATTGGCAAAAAAAACTCGGATAGCCAATTTTCACAGGCCTCTTTTGTGGCTAACTTCTGACTACCTAGCTCGTTCGCCATGGACAAAAACAGGTGGTAGTCACTTGGTACAAGGTCCGGACTATACGGCGGATGCAAAAGAACCTCCCATCCGAGCTCCCGGAGCTTCTGGCGCGTCACCAAAGAAGTATGTGGCCTGGCGTTGTCCTGATGGAAGACAATGCGGCCTCTGTTTATCAAAGATGGCCTCTTCTTCATGAGTGCTACCTTCAAGCGGTCCAGTTGTTGGCAGTACAGGTCCGAATTGAGCGTTTGGCCATAGGGAAGCAGCTCATAATAGATTATTCCTTGACAATCCCACCAAACACACAGCAGAACCTTCCTGGCCGTTAATGAGGGCTTGGCCACCGTTTGAGCCGCTTCAGCGGGCTTCGACCACGACCGTTTGCGCTTCACGTTGTCGTAAGTGACCCACTCTTCATCGCCAGTCACCATCCGCTTCAGAAAAGGGTCGATTTTGTTGCGATTCAGTAGCGATTCACATGCGTCGATACGGAAAAAAGATGTTTTTTTGCGTCAACGTGTGTGGCACCCATACGTTGAGCTTCTTTGTGAATCCAAGCTTCTTCAAATGGTTAATAACGGTTTGATGACTTATCCCCAGCTCTTGGTCGATGCTACGGCTGCTACTATGCCGGTCTTTCTCGGCTAATTCAGCGATTTTGTCGCAATTTTCGACGACAGGCCTTCCGGAGCGTGGCGCATCTTCGACGACCTCTACACCAGAACGAAAACGTTGAAACCATCGTTGTGCGGTGGAAATGGAAACTGTATCGGGTCCATAAAATGCACAAATTTTATTGGCAGCTTGAGATGCATTTTTGCCTTTGTCATAGTAGTACTGTAAATTATGTCGGATTTTCTCTTTATTTTGCTCCACATTTGCGACACTATAACTCACGAACGACTTAACCAAACAAAACACTGTCAAGGAATATATTACAGCGCGCAAAAATACCTTTCCAACAAGCTATAGTATGACTCGATACAATGAATACAACTAGAACTACGCGCTTACAACGACACCTCGCGGAAATACCGCAGGACTTTTTTGACAGCCTAATATATATAAAAAAGTTCTGTTCGTTCGTGTACGCGACAAAAACTCGAAAAGTGCGGAACCGATTGAGCTCAAAGTTGGACACAATATACAATCCACTTCAAGGAGTGTTACGGTATAAAAAAAATTGGAAAATTGGAAGAAAAATGATTTTATATATGGCCAGAGTGCGTTTCTGAAATTGAGTTTCTAATGAAAATCGACTATTCAGCAATGAATATGTGTTCTATGTGGTGAAAACATCTTTTTTTCCACGTGTTTGACAAAATCATGAACTGAAATTGCGTTTCGAAGTGATTCAAAATTTATCGATTTATATATATATATATATATATATATATATATATATATATATATATATATATATATATATATATATATATATATATATATATATATATAATATATATAAATGTTCTTTTCGTTTGTGTACGCGACTAAAACTCGAAAAGTGCGGAACCGATTGAGCTCAAAGTTGGACACAATATACAATCCACTTCAAGGTTCAAGGAGTATTGTTACGACATAAAAAAATGGAAAATTGGAATGCGAAACTTTGAATTTTTGTATGTTAACAATCATTTTTCGCCACAAATTATGAATTCTGATATGATTTAAAATAAAAAAGCTCTTTTTCAATCTCAATGCAGCCATTCTCGAGATATTTAAAAAATTATTTCTAATTTATTGTCCTTTTTATAGTAAACTACCTAACCCGGTAAACGTTGTTCTACCATATAATGTATTTCTAGAGAATATTTTGGTTGGTAAAAATAACGAATACACTTCAAGAGAGTTTGTATGGTATCGTTCAGATCTGTAAAATTGATCTAAATGATGATTTTCACAGCGAAACATACATATGCGTACCTCTTATTTTCGAATTTTCCTTTTATAATTTAAATATCTTTCTTATATGTAAAGATATGCATAGTAAATTTTTCCAATCATCTCAAATATTTATTTGGGTGAAGACAAACTCACAAAATATATGGACGACGTAGATCTGATCAGCCGTTCTCCCGTGATGATGAGTTATACGTACGTGGGAAAACTATCTTTTAAATATAAAGATAGGCTCTTTCAATATGTTTGTCGGGTTATACCGTCATGTGCATGGAATTTTATGAATTAGCTTATAATTTTCAACAAATTTTCCAATACATCATTATAGTGAAAATATATGTTTAGGAGTTACGTTGAAAAGACATGAAGACGTGTGGGTTAACCCCTTCCCGTATTATTTAATACATCACACAACAAGTGATCTCACTACTCTGCTGAGCGTTCTAGCGCCCTATGTTATGCAAGTAGACCACGAGTGAGACTCGATGTTATACGGGAAAGGGTTAATGCAAAACGTAGCGATAATGTTTTTCAATGTTACTCCTGAACATATAGTTTTACCATAATGATGTACAGGTTGGACTCGATTATCCGGAATGTTGATTTTATTTTCACTCCGGATAATCGACTTTTCCGGATAATCGAATAACAGAAAAAAATCTCTCGGTAAATGTAAAATAACTATGATTTACCCTCGTTCAACTTTTTGTATATTGCAGTGTCGTAGCCAGAAATCGACTAGCGCCCCCTGGGGGAGGGGTAAAGTTTTGAAAACCGAAAAAAAAATTCATCGCCTTGTTACAGCTCATGGACCAAAATATTTTTCAAATGGTCTAGTACAACTTCAATCGAAAGCTTATGCATGAGCTTCTTAGATGCCAGGGAGAGTTCGATGACATGATTGAGTAAATCAACATTAGGGATGCTATATTTTGGGAAACCGAGGTTTGGGATGGGGTACCGGCTGATTTCATTGTCAAATTATGGAAAATGCTGATATCCCGTAGTCGGTTGTAAAAGAACGCAGACTTCCGATTCTGCAGAAATTGATTGACTAGAACGATACCGTACACGACGAGGATGTGGAGTTTGATGGCATAGTCAACACTGTTTTGCATCTAAACACATATTTCTAAAGTGATGAAAATTCGTTTTCGACAAATCCAATCCAAGAGTCCAAAAATTGGATTTCAAATGAAACAGCCTTATGTGGAATCGTGGATATTATTACTTGGGCTAAGGAAAATGTATTACCAATGGAAAGACAATTCCTGCTGTGAGAATTACGTAGAAATATTTTAGAGAGAAATGTTAATTTTCAATTTTTGCTTTGTTGCATAAATATTATACACGTGAGTGTGCCAAAAAAAAGTGACCTTCGAATTTCCGAAAGTTGACCGTATACAAAACTATGTATTTACACTGAATGGTCGGAAAGGAATGCTCCAGATCACGTTAGATGCATAAAAAAGGCATTACCTAACAGAATTCTTGAAATAGAATGGAATGCCGCATGTATGGCGGCATTCGATTTTTTTTTAGAATATTTGCAATGTCGCGAGTATCGCGAGTAAACCAATATAGTGGTTCTCAGATTTTCGTGAAAAGTGGTAGTTTTGTTCTTTTCGCAAAACATTAGACCCCCTTTTTTATTTTTTCAGCAGGGTGACCATTTCCATTTTAGGGTTGTCCGAAAAATCAACTTTTTCCTCTTTTTTTTAAAATGATCAATCACCTGGTCTCTTTTGAAAAAATACTACACCTGCAGAAAATTCGACTTCTGTTCTTGTTATTATTGATTGTATTCGATTGATTGATTCGGGTCTGAATAACTCCTCGAGCACTAATCAAGCAAATGGAATCAAACTTGGCATATAGAGGTTTTAGAGATCGATAAACGTTTCTATGGTGGTTGGATACTCAACCCCCCCCCCCCCTCTTTCTAAGGGGCGGCTGCCATACAAATTAAACGAGAATTTTTTCTATGATGGTATGACACCCCTCCCTCCTCTGGAATGGATATATTCCAACCAAACATGACATGAAATTTTCGGAGAACTCTGCAGGAAAATGAGAAAACTCGGAAAATTCAATTCGCATATGTTCTACAATTACATATTGACAAGCGTTGTTAGTCCATTTGATGTTTGCGCTAACGAAATTGATCTTCGTTCGAAGCTGGAAATGGATTTTAATGCGATAAAACGCACTCCTATATCGTCTTCTAACTATATAAATAAAAATGGATCGCCGAATGTGTTGATAAGAGAAAAACTCGAGAGAGGAATTGTCCGATTTAGGGCTGTCTTTATTCTATCAAATTTTCTGTATCAAACATTTTGTCCATGTAACGGAGAAACATGTTATTTGCAAGTGGATAAAAAATCTTGAACGAGAATTGTGTCTGAAAATAATCTAATATTTTAATGACGATTTTTAGTAGAAGTACTAGGAATTTTATAGTAAAAGGTAATTTTAAAGGGTAGATTAGAATATCAATCAATGAACATTGCTTCATTGCTTCGCCAACTCGCAAGCAGATCGGTCGAACCTATATTTGATCCGATACAGGTGTTTTTTTTACATCCGTTTCTAGTGTGTATTTTTTCATCTGGTGCGCTGCGAGCGAGTAAAGCTCATAAAAAGTGGTGCGCTATCGAGACAATCCGGCAGCAAGTCACATCATCACACACGCTACACAGCAGCGGGGCAAGTAGAAGTTTATTTTCCTCTTACCTCTTCCATCATTCTGTATAGCTTCTGTGCTCGATTTATACCATTGTTTATCTTTGTGTTTATCATATCGGCAAGCGTTGGCATTAGGGGTGTTCATTTCTTACATCACCGTTGAACATTTATTGGAACTTTTTTCATTTTCAAATTACACATAATAACAAAAATTGAAATAAATAAAATTTTCAACAATAACTAATATAGAAATATAATTTCTTTTACTAATTTATATTTTCCAAATTATTATTTTCTGTTCATATCGAACAGTTGTCTACTTCTTCGTTTTTATTAATATGGCAGAGGGCGGGGAGGATCCCCCACCCACGCCAAAGAATATCTCAGATAATGAACCTCCTCCTGAAGAGCAGGAGGATGAAACAGAAGATGAGGAGGAAAATTCTGTGTACGAAATAGAAAGCTCTGAAGATGAGGAAAAAGACGAGAAGCAGGATTTTCGTCTAAAAGAATACCCTGATGGCGCCAAAGGCCCATTTATCGTACTTTAGACGAAAATCCAAACCTCTTAACGTCATTCGCATCTCAAAAGAGTTGACACAGAAATTTTCCGAAGTTACCGAGATTACTCGGATGGGGCCAGACAAATTACGAGTTGTCGTCTCCAGCAGAACCCAAGCGAATGAAATAACGCGCTGTGATCTCTTTGCGATCGAGTATCGCGTATACGTACCCTGTTGCAACGTTGAAATAGACGGTGTAATAAACGAAAAGGGTTTGACTCGAAAAGAGATACTCGATGGTGTCGGTCGCTTCAAGAACTCTTCACTTAAAAGTGTGAAGATTCTTGCATGCGATCGACTGAAATATGTGTCACTTAAAAATGACAAAAGAGTTCTCAATCGGACAAACTCTTTTCGTGTGACATTTGAGGGTTCCGCCCTTCCAAACTACGTTGCAATAGGTGCACTTCGTTTACCTGTTCGGTTGTTTGTACCCCGGGTAATGAAATGCAACAAATGTATGCAACTCGGTCACACGGCCGCCTATTGTTGCAACAAAAAACGTTGCGCAGATTGTGGAGAGAGCCATGATGAGAATCCTTGCCCGAAAGAGCGCAAGTGTCTTCATTGCGGCGGGACTCCTCATGATCTTACTCAATGCCCGGTGTACATACAACGAGGGGAAAAAATCAAGCGTTCCTTAAAAGAACGTTCCAAGCGGACTTATGCAGAAATGCTTAAGAGTCCCGTTCCAACGACTCAGGACAATCCCTACTCCATTCTGCAGAACGACGAGCCTGTTGCTGACGCTCCCAATGCAGGAAGTTCCGGTACATCGCAGGGTGCCATCAGGAAAAGAAAAATTACTTCTTTTCCATCACTCCCCAGAAAGAAAACCGAAACTTCCCAAGTTGGAATGAAAACTCGAATCGAACGTGCTGAGAATAGACCGAAGCAAGTACCTCCTGGTTTAAGCGGTTCTTCTACGCACCAGGGGTCCTCAGCACTTCCCGGAGCAGCACCCAACACGTCTGCTCCTTTTTCGCGGTCGAGGCAACAGCCACAATCTGGCTTGCTTGCGCTTTCTGACCTGGTGGACAACATTTTAAATGCTTTAAATATAAACGACCCTCTTAAAAGCATAGTATTATGTTTGCTTCCGATTGTGAGAACATTTTTGAAAGAAAAATGTGGTTTTTTGGCAGCGTTCATTTCCCTCGATGCCTGATTCAGGGCAAGAGGTCAAGGATTTGACCACTGTAATACAGTGGAATTGCAGAAGCATCATTCCTAAACTAGATCAGTTTAAATTTTTAGTTCACAGCTCTAACTGTGATGTATTTTCTCTCTGTGAAACATGGCTTTCTTCAGCCGATGAGCTGAATTTCCACGATTTCAACATTATTCGCCTCGATCGAAATGACTCGTTTGGTGGCGTACTATTGGGGATTAAAAAATGTCACTCCTTCTATAGAGTCACTCTCCCATCGATGACAGGCATTGAAGTTGTTGCTTGCCAGACACAAATCAATGGCAAAGACCTCTGCATTGCTTCGATATATATCCCTCCCAGAACTACGGTAGGTCGCCATCAGTTCTTTGATACTATCGAGGCAATGCCGGAGCCGCGGTTAATCTTAGGTGATTTCAACTCCCATGGAACAGCATGGGGATCACTCTACGATGACAACCGTGCCACTTTGATTTATGATCTGTGCGACAACTTCAAATTGACAGTTTTGAATACTGGGGAAGCAACCAGAATAGCCAACCCTCCTGCACGGGCAAGCATGCTAGACATATCTCTATGCTCTTCTTCGTTATCCCTGGATTGCATGTGGAAGGTAATCCAAGATCCCCACGGTAGTGATCACCTACCAATAATTTTATCGATCGCTAATGAATCAAGCTTTCGTGAGTCAGTCAATATTTCGTATGACCTCACGAAGAATATTGACTGGAGAACATTTGCGGAAATAATATCTGAAGCAATTGTTTCAATGCATGAACTTCCTCCACTCGAAGAGTATAACTTTATATCGAGTTTGATTTACGAAAGCGCACTTCAAGCTCAAAAGAAACGTGTACCGGCTACCACTTTCCGACGTCGTCCTCCATCACTTTGGTGGGACAGGGAGTGTTCAAAGGTCTACCTTGAAAAATCATCCGCTTTCAAAAAATTCAGGAAAACTGTATTAGTGGAATGGTTTCTAAAGTACCAAGCTCTAGAAGCCAAACTAAAAGGTTTGGTTAAAGCAAAAAAGCGTGGATATTGGCGGAAGTTCGTCAATGGTTTGTCAAGGGAGACCGCTATGAGCACTCTTTGGAATACGGCTAGGAAAATGCGTGGCTGGAACCATACAAACGAAAGTGAGGAATACTCTGACCGTTGGATTTTTAACTTTGCAAGGAAGGTTTGCCCCGACACCGTTCCTGCACAAAACGTCGTACGCGACATTCCACTTCAAAGCGATTATGAGAATTTTTCGATGGTGGAATTCTCAATTGCCCTTCTCTCATGTAACAATTCAGCTCCGGGGTCGGACAAGATTAAATTCAACTTGTTGAAGAATCTTCCCGACTTGGCAAAACAGCGTTTGCTGAACTTGTTCAACAAGTTTCTGGAGCTGAATATTGTCCCGCATGACTGGAGACAAGTGAGAGTGATAGCCATACGGAAACCCAACAAGCCGGCTAGCGATCACAACTCGTATAGGCCGATTTCAATGTTATCCTGTATTCGTAAATTGTTAGAGAAAATGATTCTACTTCGTTTGGACAAGTGGGTCGAAACGAACAATTTACTGTCAAATACGCAGTTTGGCTTCCGCCGAGGTAAAGGGACAAATGATTGTCTCGCGCTGCTATCTTCTGAAATCCAAATCGCATTTGCTCGCAAAGAACAAATGGCTTCCGTTTTTCTCGATATCAAAGGGGCATTTGATTCAGTTTCCATGGAAATTCTCTCAGAGAAGATTCATAATCGTGGACTTTCACCAATTCTCAATAATTTCCTGTACAATTTACTGTCAGAAAAGCACATGATTTTCTCTCATGGCAGCTCGAAATCTTCTCGTTACAGTTTTATGGGCCTACCACAAGGCTCCTGCCTAAGCCCCCTCTTGTACAGTTTTTACGTCAATGATATGGATGATTGTCTAACTAGAGACTGCACGTTGAGACAACTTGCAGACGATGGAGTTATTTCCATCACGGGTACTAATCCCGTCGTTCTGCAAAAGTCGTTGCAAGATACCCTGAACAATCTGTTCATGTGGGCCCTCAAGCTGGGTATCGAATTCTCTACGGAGAAAACTGAAATAGTCGTTTTTTCTAGGAAGCACGAACCCGCCCAATTCCAGCTTCACCTATCCGGCAAAACGATCCAACACTCTATGTTTTTCAAATACCTGGGTGTATATTTTGATTCTAAGTGTACCTGGGGGAGACACATTGCGTATTTGAAACAGAAATGCCAGCAAAGAATCAATTTTCTCCAAACAATTACCGGAACATGGTGGGGTGCCCATCCAGGAGACCTCATTCAGTTGTACAAAACAACGATATTATCAGTGTTAGAATATGGCAGTTTTTGCTTCCGATCAGCTGCCAGGATTCATATTCTCAAGCTGGAGAGAATACAATATCGTTGCTTGCGTATAGCCATGGGGTGTTTGCATTCGACACATACGACGAGTCTCGAAGTTTTGGCAGGAGTACCCCCGCTTACTCTTCGGTTCACAGAATTATCCTACAGATTTCTCATCCGTTGCAAGATCATGAATCCATTGGTGATTGATAACTTCGAAAATCTACTCCAACTGACTCCTCAGTCAAGTTTTATGTCTTTATACCGTGAGTACCTTACCCACGACGTGCACCCTTCACCAGGCATCTCCAACCAAGTTTGCTTCCCATACTTCTGCAATTCCTCTGTCATTTTTTATCTGTCCATGCGACAAAAAATCCATGGAATCCCAGATCACCTACGCTCCGATGCTATTCCGCCGATATTTTCGGCAGAATATGGGAAAGTTAGATCTGATAAAATGTTCTTTACTGACGGTTCATTCATAAACGGGTCCACTGGCTTCGGCATCTTCAATGAAAATTCCAGTGCCCCTTTCAAACTCAAAGATCCTTGTTCCGTGTATGTCGCTGAACTGGGTGCGATATATTACGCATTATGGATCATTGAAACATTGCCCATCGACCACTATTTTATTTTTTCAGACAGTCTCAGCTCAATAGAGGCAATCCGCTCAATGAAAGTTGATAAATGCTCATCTTATTTCCTAACAAGAATAAGACAACTATTGAGTGTTTTGGTCGAAAAATTATTCAAGATTACCTTAGCATGGGTTCCCTCTCATTGCTCGATACCGGGGAATGAGAAAGCGGACTCGCTAGCTAAGGTGGGCGCTTCAGAAGGCACACTTTTTGAAAGGCAAATTGCTTATAATGAATTTTTCCACATTCCTCGTCAGAATACGCTCGTAAGTTGGCAGCGCATGTGGAGTGAAGATGAGTTCGGTCGTTGGTTACACACGATTATCCCTAAGGTCTCGACGAGTGCATGGTTCAAGGGATTGAATGTAGGTCGTGATTTCATTCGCGTGATATCTCGGCTTATGTCCAATCACTACAACCTAAACGCGCATCTCTATCGCATTGGGCTCGCAGCAAACAATCTTTGTGATTGTGGCGATGGCTACCACGACATCGAGCATGTTGTCTGGTCGTGTATCCGGTTCCATGCTGCTCGCTCTCAGCTCTCTAGAGCACTGAGAGCACAAGGCAGACAATCGGATATCCCCGTCCGGGATATCTTAGGTAGCCGTGATCCTGATCTTCTGCTTCATCTATACCTGTTCCTCAGAAACGCCGATGTCAACGTTTAATGATGTTTCCTTCGTTGTGTCCCCGTTTCATATCCCTCCTATCCAAACGATAAACTTTTACTTAGTCGCGGCAATACATACACACACTCTTTACAGATACACGGGCCAAAGGTTGTGCAGTCCACTGATCATTCAACAAGAGCCAAAGGTTGTACCGCTTATGACAACTCTACACGAGCTGATGATTGCGCCGGCTAGTGACCATTCTATCCTGGATTCCTCGAGTCGAGAAAGACGCACCACGCTAGATATGGGGTACAGACTAGGGGGGCGTTGCTGATTAATGGTCAGCTGCATCCCAATAGCAGGTATCCCGTGTCGGGCACACGTACAGAGCATCGAAGACTGCAACATACCAATTATGAGAACACTTGTAATACTAACCTCGAGCCAACCGCGAGTAATCGGTTACATATTACTAACATAGTTGTAAGCAAACATTGTAGAAAAATTGAACTCCCGGCCTCGTTAGGCTGACGCCATATGAGCCTTAATAAAATATATATTTTGGATAAAAAAAAAAAAAAATGAACAATTCTACGATTGGACCCATAAACAGCCCTTAGTAAGATAACGTGGATGTGATAACGAAAAAGAAATTTTGGGCGAGACGAAGTTTACCTGGTCAGCTAGTTTACTATAAAAAAAACAATAAATTAAAAATATTTTTTTTATATATCTCGAGAATGGCTGCATTCAGAAGGAGATTGAAAAGAGCTTTTTTGTTTTAATTCACATCAGGATTCATAAATTGTGGCTAGAAATGATTGTTAACATACAAAAATTCGATGTTTCAAAAATTCATAAAAATTCGATGTTTCATAAAGTTTGTCCAAAATAGTGTTACCATCTTGGACTCATTTTTTAAATTTTCTACATGACATCAATTTTATATCGCTTTAAGACACTATTTCAGTACGACTCATAATTTTTAAGATATAAACTATCAACGATTTCTCTTACTAAAATCAATACGCTCTTTTCAAAAGTTACACTTGAGTCAAAAAAATCCCAAAAGCTGTGGAAAACTTATATTTCCTCCAAGAGAGACCTTATTATTTTTTCGATCTAATATATGCATTCATTCTGGAGCTTCGAATTCAGATAGCTGATTTCCGTTACAGCTTCTAAACGAAGCCGACGCCGGTGATGATGTGGTTAGTAAATCAATCCAATACATTTCTATACATGGACTCAATCTCAATCAAGGTCGATGGGGATTCTGATGATAAGACCACAGACCAACAAAAATTGTTTCGAAATCAAATATTCAGAAAAAAATCAATTTTACTGCTATCCCGGCCTGATAAGCTGGAACGAATCGATCCAACATAGATGATCTCGATTATGCAATGGCCGTGAGAAACTGATGCATATACCGGCTGTCTCATTTTTTACGATACTTTTTTTATTTCTTGCACTGCCAAAACGTGCATCTCTGTTTCTCACTTTTCCTTTGTTGAAATGATTTACTGCCACAGAGCAGTATAAAAGTTTACTCTTGCTTTTGTACATTCACAGTCTAACGGAAAAACAATTCCGATCCGTCGTCTCCTCTTGTTTACGTGCGCCACCACTCCACATTATTGGGCCCATTATCGAAGCACGAAGCAATTCGTCAGTCCATATCTCGCACCAGAGCGGATGCCCGGCGATTGATTGGGTGAATCTTGTACAATTTCGCTTTCGAGAGTCGCCCATAAGTGGCCCCAGATAACAGGCCATTTTCGGGCGGTTTGAGTGGTATGGGAATCACATTGCGTTTCGAGCAGCGGAAAGAGAACACTGAATGCTTTTTAATTGGTTGAATTCTTCCATTAGCCATTAGCTTGCTTGATAGCTTGGCTTCGATGACCGATGATAACGGACAAACACAGTCACATTATATGTTTGCTCACACGTTTACCATCGGTGTATGATTTTCTTTTTCATTGTCGAGTGTCACGGCCGAAAGTTTGATCAATTGTTCGATCACAATGTTGCATTCACACCTGACAGCTGTCAAACAATCAATCGCATCACGGCTGCCAGCTCTTACGCGGCATACAAAGTTACACGCATCGTTTAAATTAAAAAATAAATTGAGTTGCATTCAGCTAGTGGCTGGAGCTGTAGCCAATAGTTACAAGAGCAATGAAGGAATGCAGGTAATAACCCATAGCTCAAGAACGTAAATTGCTACGCTCTATGCAGAGGAAGAGAATGAATGGACGAGGAATGGCGCAACGTGGAATCGCAACATCCGTGATTCTGTTTTTGCCTTATTATTTATAGCTCGTGATTGTCTTGTCTGCAAGGCAATTTTCGCCTCATCTCGAAGGCGCACAGGTCCGTTGAACTCTTTCTGCACGAGCAATGTGGTCGATTATCGAAGGGGAGTTGGGATGAGCGCGTAGAGCTTGTAGTTCCTAGGGGGCTCATCCAGCGCTGGCGCTGACGATTGTAGAATATCATTTTCACACCAATGCTCTAGAATTGCATAATGGCTTCGTCAATTCATAAGCTTTCGTTGTTGTAGGGGTCAGTTGACTGCAGATGACTTGGCCACAAAAAGCAATTGCAGCGATTGTTCATCATTCATAGGTTTTATCATCATTAGGCAATCGAGCTCCCGTGTCGCCCTAACCGATCCACATGGGCAGGTTGCAGTTTATGCAGGCACTAAATAAAGTTCTAGTGATGTTGTTGAAAAGTGATTACAGTCAGCTATTTTCATCCACCGGCTGCAATCACTATCTGGGCGACATCTCTAGTGCCTCCGGTCATTACCCGACAACCGAGAGTAGAGCAACCCACCCTCTCTAACTATACCTTTTGATTCCGTGCCAAAGTTTATGCGGTGCTTGTCCTGCACTATGGCGCGATGACGACACCAGAGACTCGGTAACATGATTTATTTCGAAATCACTTGAAGCACTTTTGCTCTTACGCCCATTACTGTTTTCCACACGACCAGAGAACCCGTATATGGATGTGTTGATAAAATAGAAGGCAAAAAAATCCTTCCAAGTATGATTGAAAACAAAGAGCGGGAGCGGGATCTGAAATATCCCAACACAGAAAATTGATTTTTCCTTCTCGATTTGCATCCGTGGATATCCTGTTGACATCCGATGTGTTAGCTCAGATATATTCAATCTGCTTCTAGGATGGATCATACATCATTTCTGTTCATGTTAGGACATTTTCAGAGATTTTTCGAACAGGTTCAGTGAAATTTAAACTCGGTTTTTGAAGTCGCTTAGATATATTAGATATGAATCTTCAAAAAATCGAAAAAAAACAATAGATTTTAAAAACGATGTAAACGATATAAAAAAGATGTGTAGTAATATAAACAAAAAATTGAAAAAGATTGTATTCAGGACACGACCGGAATGTTAACGTAGGACTACGAAATCGTCTCATTCAATTTATTTGCTAACAAAAAGAAAACAATCGTTTGTCTTAGAGTGAAAAACACAAGCTCTACGTTCAACTTGCTTTGTGCATATTCTGAAAATGCATTCTGAAGCAAACAACTTTTCCCATCCGTTCAACACGATAGTAAGTAACGAACTGACGAATGGAATTAATGCAGGTCCTATTCAATGTACAGCTTCTTTTTTGACGTAGGGCTACGTCTTTCATTAAGGGTGCCAAATCAGAAAACGTTTTTATGAAATAATTATGTGTATTAGGCATTATAGTAAAACCTGTTTTTGTGCGATTTTTTTTGTGCAATTTTCTATTCTTGTGCGTTTTTTTTTTTTGCGCGATTTTTTTTGTGCGGTGTATGAAAAGAAGCATATTTGACGAAGTTATCGTCAATTTAGTTTTTTTTTTTGATGGTTTATATACATTTCAGTGCGAAAGAAGCATATTTGCGTCTCAATTATCCACTTCTGATATCATTCCCCTCCTCTCATCAAATGCTCTAAATTTTTCTATGTTTTTGCATGGCATGATTTCTAACAGTAACACGTTTCGACATGTAGCTAAAAGCACAAAACAGCCACGCGCAACCGAAAAGGCAAACTGTGCCATCGCAAAACATGGAAAAAAAGTTATTTTCTTGGGGGAAACTTTTTTTTATACGGTCCCTATCTACCGTACAAAAAGTATTTTCAAAATGAGTACCGAACACAATTTTTGAAGCTGCTGGTGAAGTTTGCACGATTTTTCATACGACTTTTTTGTGCATTCCTTATCCCCCGCACAAAAAAAGGTTTGCCTGTATTACAAATCAATTTCAACTTTCAACACTTTTTGATCATTTTAATTTTCTCGTCCATCAAGGCTGCTGAACGTCAGCCAGCATCTATATTTTTTTAGTCTCACATTCCTTCGCTTCAAATTTCGAAACAAATTCTGATGAAAACAATACCTTTTGGTTCGCCAAAAATAGGAAGTTTTTGCATCTCGTGCGACGTTTTAACGCACTGAACACATACAATAAGGGTACTCATACACTGTTTGGTCGAAGCCAAATATTTGAATCTTTTTGACAGATGAAATTTAATGATAAAATTTGATCAACGTGTACAAAAATTAGGTGTATCGGTAAGTTCCTTCGGTTTTACAACAGATGGCGTATCTTGGTTATTATTCCAGTGAATCAAATTTCCAGACATTCGTTGGAAAGCTACTGTCATTGCGCGTCTTTTTCAGTATATGTCAAAAAGTTGAAGCGTAAACAACATAGTTTTTTGCCACTTCGAATATGTCGAATTTCGTACCAACGAGAGTTTTTGCGGGCACTACTACTTCATTACTTCAATATGAAGAAAAAAGCTGCGGAAAGTCATCGCATTTTGGTGAAAGTTTATGGTGACCATACTCCAACTGAGCGAACGTGTCAGACGTGGTTTGCACGGTTTAAAAGTGATGATTTTGACTTGAAAGACGAAAAACGATCCGGACCGCCAAAAATGTTTGAAGATGAAGAATTGGAGACTTTACTCGATCAAGATCCGTCACAAACGCAACAAGAACTTGCAGATACACTTGGAGTAGCTCAGCAAACCATATCCAATCGTTGAAAAGCAATGGGGATGATCCGAAAAATAGGGTATTTGGTACCGTCTGAATTGAAGCCACGAGACGTCGAACGCCGTTCCTTCACGTGCGAACAACTGCTCCAACGGCATAAAAGAAAGGGTTTTTTTTTACATCGAACCGTTACTGGCGATGAAAAGTGGGTCCATTACGACAATCCTGAACGTCGGGCAACGTATGTATACCCCGGCCATCCATCAACATCGAGGGCCGCGCAGAATATTCACGGCCAGAAGGTAATGCTGTCTATTTAGTGGGACCAACTGGGTGTGGTGTACTATGAGCTGCTAAAACCAAATGAAACCATTACGGGGAACCTCTACCGACGACAACTGATGCGATTGAGCTGAGCACTGAAGGAAAAACGGCCACAATACGAGCAAAGACACGATAAAGTTATTTTGCAGCACGACAATGCTCGGTCTCATGTCGCGAAACCGGTCAAAACATACTTGTCAGACTATTCCGCGGATAATAGGAGTTCTACTGTATTATACGTACAGGGTAACTTCGATATAACGTACATTTCACTTACAAAATTGTACGTTGTATCTAATTGTAAGTTATATCGAAGCATGCTAAAGAACTCACAAACGTAGTCTATAATACATTATTGTGTTGCAATTTTACTAAAGTTAATGAATAACTTCAATAAGAAGACAAAGCCAGCCTTCCTCATGATGTTTGCCTTCGTACTGTTGATTAAAGTATTCATTTAGAATCCAGAATCACAAATCCAGCTGTATTTCGGGATTGATTGAACACAGAACATGCAGGAAAAAATGAAAGATTCCAAATGGTTATAACTCGAACATTTCTTACTGGATCGGAAAGATGTTTGCATCAATTGCTAGGGAATATTTCTACGCTTCTATCACAGTTAATAACATGTTATTTTTCATTAGAAAACAATTGAATCACTGTGAAATGTCACGCGTTATCTAAACGCCCTAACTGCCTAGTTTTGATTGGCCCGATTTACGGTTTCCCGAACACAGACTTCAAAATCAATGTACCTGTGGGAATCCGCTTAGAAAATATACATGCAAGTAGGGGGTATTTTTGTTCCAACCGAGCTGTGTTTCCCTAACACGGACTTCAAAATCAATGTGCCTGGGGGAATCCTCCTTGCAAATACATGAAAGTCGGGGCTATTTTTGTTCCGACTGAAATGTGTTTCCCTAACACAGACTTCGAATCCATGGAGCGTGGGGAAATTGGTATTGCAAATACATGCAAGTCGGGGGCATTTTTGTTTCGGCTGAAATGTGTTTCCCCAACACAAACTTCAGAACCAAGGTGTCTGGGGAAATTGGCATTACAAATACATGCAATTCGGGGGCATTTTTGTTCCGACTGAAATGTGTTTGCTAACACAGACTTCAAAACCAAGATGTCATCATACCAAACGTAAATAGACTGTCATTAAATTTACTTGTAGCATAATCTATCCACTATCCACATGTATGAATTGACCTCACATGGCATCATACAGGCTTTTTACTCACAAAGCAAATACATTGAATTCAATTGAATTGGGAAATTGTTTCATTCTATCAAAAATAAAATCAATAGAAACAAATGATTGCTATGCTAAGATAGTCCCACGTCAACCTTGCGGTTATATCATAGATATAACCCACCCATTTTTTTTCCATACATTGCCTCTCAGTCCCAAAAAGTTTTTTTGAAGATAACACCAGATATCGACATTTTATGCATTTTTAA
The DNA here is from genome assembly GCF_029784135.1 of Toxorhynchites rutilus septentrionalis. Taxonomy (NCBI): domain Eukaryota; kingdom Metazoa; phylum Arthropoda; class Insecta; order Diptera; family Culicidae; genus Toxorhynchites; species Toxorhynchites rutilus. The sequence continues at coordinate 80,871,630 of NC_073746.1, forward strand.
GTTATTTGGCACTAACAAAAATTTCGATTTTTCAAATTTGATTTACTCCCCCCTACGAAGATTGTCGAGGATCGAAAAATCAAAACTTTGAGCGCTTTGAGGCACCCCTAAATCATATCCAATTGAGCTGAAACTTTGCACAGGTCATTTTTGACGTAGAACTACGTTTCGCGTCTTTCAACTCAGGTCACGTTTTTGTGAAATAAAGTTAACGTTAATAACTATATTCACAGCGAACAAATTCTGGTACTTTGCACACCAATGGAATCGGAAATTCTCTAAGATTCGTTCGATATACTACACAGTACAATCTACTAATGCCTGAGCAGTTTAAATTAATAAATACTGGAAGAATTCTCATTTCCCATACATTTGCTCTGTCGATTTGTGTGCATTCCCGAACAGAGCTGTCAATAACGAGCAACTGATACATTCGTTTCTGCCCGTTTTCAACATATTTGGTTTAAATAAGCCATCCGCGATTTGAAGCCACACCACTTATCGTTTGGTGGCCATCGAAGCAACATGGTTGCCGCAGAGCGTCGAGCGAAAGAGGATTGTTTTCTTGTCGGGTGAAGGAGGAGTATGAAATAGAGTGTCGTTCCACAAGGGCACTTCTCAGGGCTAAAGGCGAAAATCAAAAATAAAACAGAATGAAAACACAGATGCGAATGAACTAGCATAACACAACGAGCGGATATCATTCATGCCTAATGGTGATTTCACACACATACACACACAGGTCGATACAAGGAGAGGAAGCTCTCTGTATCGAGGTGTGCTACGACATAGAAGAGCAGCATACGAGAATTTTTGTGCTAGTGGAAGAGTATCCAGAATTTTGGAATATACGTAGCATTTATTTAGATAAACGTATGTTTCATGAATGTATGCTTTCAAATTCCAGCAGGGTAACCTTACTGTTGCATGTTGTGGGGTTCGATCATATCTCAAGCGGAATATAGGAGCAAAATGGTTCATAGTTTGTGATCGATATCTGAGTGGGAAAGAGAAAGTCTGATGCGAGTTGAACTAAATAAACGAGAAGTGCTGATAGCTTCCGACTCTACTCGACTCTTTCGAGTAATAGTAATAGAAAATTAAATAGCTAAAAAGATATTACAAAAATTACGATACATTCTAAAATAATATCCGAAGTGACAAACAAGTGGATTGACTAATATAAATCCGTAGTTCTGCGTCGAAAGCTGCGGTCGTGTATTAGATCCAACCCATTACAATTTTTTTGGGCCAATAAACAAATTGTACATGGTCGGTTTTTGAAATTCGACGATGGATTTTTTTTCATACATCCATTGCCACCCTAGTGTATATAACAACAAAAATACTATGTCATACTTTTATAATTATAAAGCACTTGTACCTGAACTTTTAAGTTCAAAAACGTTATGATGCACCAATGAATTATCCATTTCATATCGTTCAATTCGATTCACAATGCGGAGAATTGTTGCTACAGATTTATTTGGATAAGCAAAAAATATAGCGACGGAGACCCGATAAGATAACAACGACCCCATACAAATTAGACGGATTCGAAAAACCACATTGCACTTGAAAATAAGTTCACAATGGAACGGTTCTCCGAATGAGCAGTTTCTAAATGACTCACGAACCGAACCGATACCGATATCAGGGCGTGGCACGTCCTATTTCACTGTTCATTCCAATTTTTCAGCTTTTACCAATCTTCTCGCATTCGGTACACTCTTCAATGAATACATAACGCTCATCGTCGTATCTCCGATATGATAACACTCATTTCGCCTCGCTTGCATCCTTCTCAGTCTCTCGTCCCCTTTCGGACTCCACCGGACGCCACCATATCGTCATACTGGATTTGCGCTTTGGAAGATGATTATTCAATCACTCGCGCCAACTTTGCGCCATTTGTCTTTCTGTGTACAATTTGCATACTTGGTCATACTTGGAGCAAGCAAGTCATGAACATCATCGGCAATTCCGCTTGCACGGTTGCAGTTCTCGTTTTTGCTGTTGTTGATGCTCCATTGCCGCCGTGTGTACGTGGTGTAATCTGCGGGATGATCACTGGCGGCGGCGATATCATCGATGGAAAAGATGATGGTTACGCGACGCGACGGCTCGAAGAGGACCGGAATCGTGCGATAAAGTTAATCTGCAAACGCACATTACATGCGGTGGAAAATCGATGATCGTGTTCGGATCACCACGGGGTACATTAATTACCAACATGGTGTAATTGAAACGAGGGATTTTATCAAAACGAGAAATGAGGCACTCGTTCGAGATGCAGGATGGAAAAAGCTTGTTTCAGTTAGAATATGTACGCACTGCTCATTTTACTACAGCGTTTCTGCTTTGTTCGGTTCTGTAAGGTTTTGACATCCGTTTGTTTGAAAAGTTCTCCTTTTTCGGCGGTGAGAGTTTTGCATACATTCAAATTTAAAAAAAACCGCTGTGACAGATGGAACTAATATGGTTTACTTTCAAAGAATTGTTTTCCGACTTGGACTTCACTACCCATGATTGCATCGGAGTCATAATCCACAACACCATTAGTGTTGGGAAAACGCATTTTTGTTGTTTTTTGGTCTATAAGCATAACCATGCAAATTTCCGATGAAATGATCTGTCCAGTTGAAGGATATTATCGGGAAAAAGAGGGCCTAGGTGATTTGGCGGATTATAATATATTATTTCCATTTGGAAAACGCTTGCGTCCATTTATGCGGACAATCAATCGTTTCAATGAACATTTGTCCGCATAGCTAGACGTAATCACCAGGTTGCTCTGTTTGTAGCGTTAGTATTTACAATTCCGATAATAGTCAAAACGTCTCCGTCGGTAGTTTGAGTTGTTATCGGATAAAATCAAAAAGGTTTGGGAGAAATTTAGTGAAATGTCTGGAAATGGTGCTCTTGATTTGTTGCGAGTCTATGATAGTACTTTTTTTCCTGGAGAATAATCTGGGATATGATAAGAACAGCAAGTTCGTGTTTATTTCAATTAATTTGTAAAGGCAATTTGCAATGATCATAATTTTAGCAACATGACTTACAGATATCACGATCAATCGCGTAAAGATGGTGAAGTGACTTACTCCAACGGTATGAGTGAATGCTGAGTATGTGGAATAATTCAATGTTGAATCCGAGGAGTTATAATGCTAAGAACCAATATTATTTCAATTTTACTACTGATCTGATTGTTTCATTATATACTTGAAGATTCAAATGCAGAAATTTAGGTAATTATAACATTTAAAAAACTATTGCTTCTCTTTGTTCATCGTGTACAGAAAATAGTAATTATATGAGCAGCGTTTCAATGGTTTCTTCATCTATTAGGAAACACTAAGTGATAAGACACTATCGTGACAGACATGTTTGGACTCTACAAAGAATGTGATTCAAATGTAAATTTAGCTTATAGCACATAGTACTGATAATTGTTGATTTTCGAACGATATTTGAAAGCTGTATGGAACTACGTCTGTTATACGGACAAACAGTGATTTTTCGGAAACGTTTTTTCAAAATTGCTCAAATGTTTTGGAACAAAAAATGTTTGTTTGCATTTTGAGTAAACGTATTACGTTGTGTAGAATGCGAAACAGCGAAAAAGTCCATTTTGTTCATTTTGTCGTTTACGTCTCCTATACAAACATGGGCAGTTCAGGTCAAGCGTATTCTAGAGATTACCACTGAAAGAACATTCAAGGCGTGTTATTTGGTATAGAAATCAAAGATAAAACGGATATCCGACAGCTATCCGGTATCCGGCCTATCCGTATTGATCCACCGAATATTAGTAAAAAAATAATAATTTCTCATTGACGTGAGATGAATATTACCAAAATAGCTCATAAACATCATTCATACATAATTAGAAAAAAAATAGATTACTGACACGTTAGAATTGAAGTTTATTAATTATGAACTCTTTAACAGTATTAATTTATTAACATTGCTCATAACTGGTCAGTGGTAAATTATAATGAACGTATAATAAATTTCAAACAGTTGATAATGACAACCGATTACACTTTGCTTCGTACACTAGGTCAGCTTCAGTGAACAATATTTCGCTGAAAATTTATTATTTATTCATCATAGTTTATTACTGATAATTTTTTAGTACTGTTAATGAATCAATGATAAAAGTAATCTATATATATATATAAATCTCGTGTCACGGTGTTTGTTACCGAACTCCTCCGAAACGGCTCGACCGATTTTGAAAATTATACTCAAAATACTTGGTAGGTATGAGAATAGGTTGTAAACTATATATGATACCGGTAGGATACCGATAACCATACATCTAATACCAAATAGGGTGGCGATCTTGATATTTGACTTCATACCATACATATAACCTTAAATTTTGACCCCAATTCCCTATTTTTAATTGCGATTTTATTATTTTTATGTCAAAAATATTCTAATAATTGACCCGTTGTTCGTTTTTTCAACAGAACGAATTAATTTAAGTTGTTCAATGACTGATGGCGTAACGCCCGCTTCATTGAACATCCATCTACAAATACACAAGTAACATCACTTCATCTAAAGCAGGGAGCATCTCCGACGAGCTGGAAGCCTTTTTGAATGAGCACAATGAGGTATCGAAATTCTTCAAATCACATTTGCTCGGATTACAAAATGACAATCACGCTATTGTCATCAACGCTGATAAAACATCAGCTGGAGAGCACGTGTGTAGATCCAAAGCACAAGCGCTGCTGGAATCATGATAGCACGGTGACACGAGAAATTTAATGCGAAGAAAAAACAATAATCTGGAATTCATCGTTGACACACACCGTTCATACGACCCTCGCTATGTTCTTCTTCAATGGCACTAACGTTCCCAAGGTTTGCCTTCTCAACGTAGTACTACTTGCGTCATTTTTATTAGTAAATAGTTGAGATTATATGACGAACAATACGCCATGAATGTATTCTGGAGTGGCAAGCTCTAGAATACGCGTGACTACAGTGCAAGCCAGAAGGGTTTCTTTAACGAAAACTCTTTAGCATAAACATTAGACCAACGAGACCCCGTCACAGATACTTAATTCATTATGAACATCATTTCTCATTTTGATTTAATATTTATGAACATGCGACGAAACAAACAGAGGGCGCGCTCGAAGGATATTTATGTTTGTCATATGGTGATTTGACATGGTCAAGAAACGCCAATTCAAGATATCGTAAGCTGTGCCAACAATTTATGGTCGACATATACGCGAAGGTAGAGAGTGAACGACTGCAATTCTTACTACACTTACTACACTTACATCAACAAAAGCGGTGCGAGGAATAATACATTCACTTGCGAGACACTATCATGAGCAACGCCGACACAGCTTTAGTTATAGCCAGGCCAAAGCGCAATGCATTGTCATGACATTGCGCGTGTGTTCAAACACAAAATGAAGTTCGATCGTATTCGTCCCCACATATTGTTGGTTGTATTCTGTTGAATGGAAAAAGCGCAATTTTGCATTCTGTTCAAGCTCAAGTCCAATCGAGATGAGCAAATGTGACAACCTTGCCACGCAATTCGACGTAAACAACATTGGTCTCCATGTTCCATTTCTATGAAGCAAAAATAGTAATGGTTTTTCTGGAGGAATAAACACGCAAAATTTAGCATTCAAACACATTCAAAACAAATTTAGCATCCAAACGAAATCGTTAAAATATTCAAACACACTTACAATACATTAGTGTGTTTTATTCAACACATAAAATATTCACTAGAAATAATTTATTTGGCAGAACAACGTTTGCCTGGTCAGCTAGTACTGTTAATAAATTAATGTTTGAAGATAATATTAATTTAATTATGAAACAAAATCTGGCATTCAGTAATCAAAGCTTATTTTGAATTATGTATGAACTACGTTAAAGAGCTATTTTGCTTTGAATTCTCTTGTGTGAATGAAAAATAATTGTTTTTATACGGTATCCGGCCGGATAGCAAATATTGGCCGGATAGGTCGGATACCGGATATCCGTTTCATCTCTAATATCCATTCTAAAACGATTTTTTTTTTCAAATATTAATTTATGCATAATTTTCATTCGAAAATGTGTTTATTTGACTCTAAAATTTGAAGCTTGACTTGCTTCATGCACGCATGCAATCTCAATTTCGTATTCGTAAATACAGTTATTCCATGCCAAACCGATCTAGTGGTTCTCAGATTTTCGTGAAAAATGCTAGTTTTGTCTCTTATCGCAAAATATCAGTCCCGTATTTTTTAGTTTTTTCAAAAATTCGTAGCTTTTCACAATGAACAATGAACAATGAACTAATCTTCTTTGAGAAAATATTACACTTGCAAAAAAAAATGGATTTTGTTTTCGTAATTATTGATCGTTTTTGTGATTTATAGTTTACATGATTTAGAGACAAAGGGCGCTTTTTTTTTAAATTATAACTCAAAAACAAAATAGAAAGCATCTCTGAATTTTGGATATGTTATGTAAAAAACCTCAGCTTTCATGAAAAAATGTAATAAATATATAAAGCGCCTTCGGTCCACGTGAACTACAAAATTAAATAAAATCAATAATTACGAAAACAAAGTTCTCTCTTTTTTTTTGCAAGTGTATTGTTTTTTCAAAGAATACTAGCTAATTAATTAACTTCAGTTTGATATGTCGATCATCTGAATCGGTTCAGTAGTTCAAAGGTTATGAATTAAAAAAAAATCATCCCTTATCACTTACCACCCGATAGTATTCCCTACCAAAATTGGTTAAGCGGTTCATTTTTCTAATCACAGTGAGCAAATTTGTTGCTTTTGTTGCTAATAACTTATTTAATCCATGTATTCAAAAGGTCTACGAATCGTTTCCTATCAATATTTGATCGGAATCAATGATGACAGGGCCATAAGAGGTTGCGGCTATCAGAAGCCTTCTTCTTTCGTGCTGTTTGCCTTCCTGAGGCCCATCTCCACTTATGGGAGAGCAGCAACATGCACTGAAGAAAATGTACACAGAAGGCCTGGCTAATCGAATCTAATCGAATTATATACAGTAGTAATCGAAGATTTTCAAAAATTGAATTTTTTCCCCGATTAGTGAGAAGATTCCAAGATCCCTAATTTTCCTGGACATCCTTCGAATTCTAAATATTGTGAAGACATGAGTCAATTAAGCAACTTTGCACACATGAAATATTCGAAAAAAAATAGACTTACATTTCAGGTTTTTTTAAAAAATCTAAAGAATCTTTCTTCTTTTTTTACAAAAATTTATCACTCAAAAACTATGATACGTACAAAATTTTGGTCCAAGGATGATATGTAGTAAATCGTTTCATAAGAAAATACCAAAATTGAAAAAAAAACGATGAAAAAAAATATTTAAAAAATTTAAATTCATTTTTCTCAAAAATGTATTTTTTTGGAATTCTCAGAAATAAATATAAATAGCCCTTACAACTTCCAACAAGTCGTCCATGCATTGGGCACTTTTATAGGGAAAAAGATTTTCTAACAACAACATTTTCATGTTTTCTTCGAAAAAAATACAACTAATCCTAATTTTGTTTAAAGCCAAGATTTGACAAAGTTTTAGATCTCATTAAAATATGAACTTTTGTCGAAGACTTCGACTTTCTATCTTTTATAGTTTTTAGAATATAATGAATGTATGAAGACTCCTGAAAAAATAATGTTTTACTCGTAACAATTTTGTTCGGAAAATCGGTTTAGCAAAAACGAAGTTTTTGTAGCAGCACGTTTAATCCCGCTCAAACTGAAAGTTCATCGTAGGAAATTACATTTTATCGAAGAAATATATAATTATTCGACTTACAGAACTAGGTTTTTATCTATCTTAAATGCCGCTTTGCCTTCACGTAGCTATCAGTTTTTATATTGTTCGGGTTTTTTGACATTTTCGGGTATTGTCAATTTGAAATTTATGTCCATCGGTTTCAACAATTTTTTTTTTTTTGTAAATTCTTGCTTTGACATGTTGCTAAATAGAAACAAGTTTTCAGAACATGTAAATCGACATAATTTATACATAAAAAAGTTACGAGTTAAACATTAACCCTTTTTGGTCGTTTGCCTGCTCTCAGTCACCACAGCAAGGAAGTAGGCTGATCTTACACTTTATGCAACAATGTATCAGTTTACACTTTTTCTGAACGAATTTTAATGTCACGAATCAAAACAGTGATCCTATGAATAATAGATAACGGTACTCTATATATAAAAAAAAGTTGTTACCCATGCTTGAGGAAAGGCCTAATAGAAAACTCCATGTATTGCGACACTGTTAAGATATAAATAAAGTCTTGTCCAGTTAGAATCCGTACGCGTTGCACATTTTACAGCGGCACAGTCAGTGGCCGCTGCAAGAAAGTTTTTACAGCGGTTTGTTTACAAATGTTTCCTCTTCTGGTGGTAAAAGTTTCAAATTTTTTCGTGCCGTAAGTCCGGAGTTATTCCACATGGAAGACAGAAGAAGAAAATTAATCTTGCACACCCACGTTGACAATCCAACGTGGTCGGGTGCGAAGATCGCGAAACAGTTGGATATCGCTAAAACTACCGTATGTGATGTGCTCAGACGATTCCGCGAGCGGAACAGCGTGGACCGGGCGGTTCAAAAGAAGCGTCGAAGCGGAACCTACGATCGTCAGCTGAATTGGAAGGTGTTGAGAACCGTCAGAGCAAACCCTGGACTGTCCGAACATGATATCGCTCAGAAATACGGTGCCGCTCGTAGTACCGTTCGACGAATCATTCACCGAGCTGGACTTCATTCCTACAAAGCAATCAAGCAACCAAATAGGACGATGAAGCAGAGTCTAGTGACGAAAACTCGCGCTCGTAAGTTGTATTATCAGGTACTAACGAAGTACCATGGAAGCCTGCTCCAGGATGACGAAACTTATGTAAAAATGGACTTCGGCCAACTTCCGGGACAAAAATTTTATCTTTCCACGGCACGAGGCGATGTCCCCGCCAAATTCAAGTTCATGTTCATGGACAAATTTGCCAAGAAGATGATGATCTGGCAGGGTATATGCACCTGTGGTGCGAAGACGCCGGTTTTCATCACTACAAAGACCATGGATTCGAAATTGTACAAGGAAGAGTGCCTGAAGGAGCGTGTGTTGCCTTTCATAAAGGCACACAATGGTCCCGTTAAGTTTTGGCCTGACTTAGCGAGTTGCCACTATAGCCGGGAGGTTCTCCAGTGGTACCGCGACAACGGGGTGGATTTTATCGAGAAGGAGTTCAACCCACCAAACTGCCCCCAATTCCGCCCAATTGAAAAATATTGGGCGATTATGAAGCGGAAGCTAAAGAAGACCGGAAAAATGGCTCGGGACGCTGCAGGGATGACCAGATTCTGGAAAAAACTGGCCACAGAGGTCGACACTGCCGCTGTGCAACGTTTGATGGGAGGAATCACCAGAAAAGTGAGAAGTTTCATCAGAAATGAAGAAAAATAATTTTAAGGACATTTTTTTGTAAAAGTGCAAGACTTTCTATCTTTTATAGTTTTTAGAATATAATGAATGTATGAAGACTCCTGAAAAAATAATGTTTTATTCGTAACAATTTTGTTCGGAAAATCGGTTTAGCAAAAACGAAGTTTTTGTAGCAGCACGTTTAATCCCGCTCAAACTGAAAGTTCATCGTAGGAAATTACATTTTATCGAAGAAATATATAATTATTCGACTTACAGAACTAGGTTTTTATCTATCTTAAATGCCGCTTTGCCTTCACGTAGCTATCAGTTTTTATATTGTTCGGGTTTTTTGACATTTTCGGGTATTGTCAATTTGAAATTTATGTCCATCGGTTTCAACAATTTTTTTTTTTTTTTGTAAATTCTTGCTTTGACATGTTGCTAAATAGAAACAAGTTTTCAGAACATGTAAATCGACATAATTTATACATAAAAAAGTTACGAGTTAAACATTAACCCTTTTTGGTCGTTTGCCTGCTCTCAGTCACCACAGCAAGGAAGTAGGCTGATCTTACACTTTATGCAACAATGTATCAGTTTACACTTTTTCTGAACGAATTTTAATGTCACGAATCAAAACAGTGATCCTATGAATAATAGATAACGGTACTCTATATATAAAAAAAAGTTGTTACCCATGCTTGAGGAAAGGCCTAATAGAAAACTCCATGTATTGCGACACTGTTAAGATATAAATATTTAATTCTATATGTTCAAATAGGAAGATAGAAAGTTGAAGATGCCAAACTAATTATTTTTGTGATACATTCGAAAAACAGGACTGCATTTTGAGGTCTGTTTCGAAAGATATCACACGAATGAGAATTATAGCATATATTTTATAAACACAAATATAAACACATTTTTAGTAAATACTTATATTAACACTAGAACTACCGACATTTGTTATATACCTATTTCTACCAAACCGGTCATTATGACCGGAGGATGTTTAGTTGTCGAATTAAGTTTTACGGAAAATAAAATACATTTCATTCTAATATTGCAAGTACATGATGAATACGTCTATTTGCATAATATATAGCATTTTAATTTGTGTTTTTATTTAGATATACGCTCGACAAAAGTGTTATAGGAACAGAGTGCGAAGTCGAAATTCTAAGGTGATTTTTGACATGCTGTAACTTCGTGAAAAATCAACGCATGAAGATGGAATGTACATAATTTTAAAGCTTCTATTTTCGGGTTTTGGAATATGTTACGAATATGTTATGTTATTTTACACATTTTTATCTGTGTGTATGCAGATGTAGTGGACAAAAATATCGGGAAGAAATAAAAAAAACGATTTCTTTTTGTTTTACCAAACTTTATGTGGACTAACACAATTTTTTGCTAACCAACTCAATATCAAATCCTATTAACCTTATCAAACAGCTTTCATTTGATTGTTAGAATGTTCCTATAGGACTTTTCCAAACAGGGATATTTCTGTTTGAATAAACAATCACTCTTTCGGCTTTGATGATAAATAATTCAATACATAATGATCGCACCGCAAACAGAAAGGTAGTTTTGAAAGCTCCAATAATTCTATATAAAGTTAATGTATTGCTCTGACGAAAAAAAATTGATTTTTTTTTGTTGATTTGAAAAAAGGGTAAAAAATTTGTATTTAAAGTGTTTTAGAAAATCTTGTGTAATTTTGCAAATATTTCAGAAAATTTTAATGCTAGCAGGTAAATTTTTAGTATATTGTATATCGTAAGCTCCTGTGAGAGTTTCATATTCAGTCGTTTCATAGTTTAGAGTAAATTAGAGCAACACCACATCCGAAGATGACGACGGTATCAAAATTCTTCATGGTCTACATAAATTGATCCTCTTTACTATTGCTTCCCGAGCAAACAAACAATTTTTCTTCTGATTGATTATCTGAAATATATCCAGGTCAAATTTCAGGATTCAATCTTAAAAACATCCTGGTCGATATCGGAAACGTCTGCTCTTGAATATGTTACGCCCTTCAAAACTTTAGATGTGTTCGAGCGTCTCGATATTCTTGGGTGAAAGTTTTATAACTAGATAAAAGTATATATTTAGAATATTGTTATTTTGTTCCCCTCAATATAAGAAAAATATTCAAAATTTACATACACAGAAAACTACAATAACTGTAAATTTATAAAAAATCAACCCAATTGTCAACAATATTGTAAATATTTATACTGCACTCATTTCAATCATGTACAACAACTGTCAATAAAAAAATTAAATTGCATCACTATATGTTACAAATTTCCAAAAAATTAGGAAATTTTTAGAATTTTGTGATTTAGAAGCATTAATTGTTCCGGAAATTTTGATTGGCTAGCACCGTAGAGGCAGATTGAAGTAGTTTCTAAGCAGTTTGGGTATTAGAAACATTAAAAATCTCCACCGGTCATTTTAACCGGTCGGTTTAGATAGATGTACCACATATGTATATCAGAAAAATGGGAAGTGGGAGATCAAAATAATTTATAATTTTGATCAACACATGAATTTAGAAAAAGTCATAAGACGATTAAAAAATATAAAAATATAATTCAATACAAAATCTTGCGAACATATTAAATAACCGGTCATTTTGACCGGTTGGTAGTTCTAGTGTTAAGATTACAAGAATATACATACATTTTCTTCATCTTTCATGATCTCACACACAAGTTACACATATTCTGCATCTGCATTCTGCATTTTAATTTTCAAAATATTTTTCTTGCAATGATTTATTTTCAAAAATTTGTTTGATATTTTTAATGAAAACCTAAGTAGTTTCCTACATTTCATTCTTTGATCATCATTTTGTAGATCTTATAGTTTTTAAATTAGGATTTTTCGAAAAAAAAGTTGAAGAGAAACTCAAAATTTCAAAAAAATTCTCACAAATAATCTATCAGACATACAAAATTTTAGTTAAAGGGTGAAATGAACGAAATTATAGAGGTTTTCATTGAAAAACATCAAACAAATTGTTGAAAAAAAATTCATTGAATATAATTTATTTTCAGTATTAAAATTCATTTTTCTCGAAAACATTTGTTTTTGAAATTCAAATGTTTTCCAACAAGCCACCCATACATCGGAAAATGGCTACTTTTACGTGGATTTTTTTTTCGAACAACTTTTTCATATTTTCCTTTGAAAAATTACTATTAATGTTTAAATCGTAACATTTTTATGCATAAATTATCGCGAATTACTTGCTCTGCTCACTTTTTTCTAAATAGAACATATTAATCGCGAGAATTTACACACAAAAAATGTTACGAGTAAAATACCGCTCTGAATCATATTTCGGACACTCTTTAAAAATAACTTGAAATGCTTAATGTCCTGATGGTATTACTCAAGGGTTAAGCTAAAGAATCAATTTTGATATTAATTTTATAGTTATGTCATCAAGGCATTAAGCATTTCAAGTTATTTTTAAGAAGTGTCCGAAATATGATTCAGAACGGTATTACATCTTCATGAGTCTTCATGCAAAAATGCATTTTTTCTGTAAAAGTGCCCATCTTTCGATGTATGGACGACTTGTTGAAAATTGTTAGTTAGTTTTGAGAATAAAAAATAAAAAATACGTTTTTAAGAAAAATTAATTTAATTTTTTGAAATATTTTTTAAGTATGCGAAGTTGCTTAAAAAACCAATGTGATCAAACCCACAACGTTTCACTGCTCTCGGAGCCGGTACTGCCAACTGCCCGTGTCGTCGAATTAGCATGAAATTCGTCTATTATTTTAAATATTTCCTTTTGGGAAACAATTGTGCGCAAACATCGATAAGTCTATCCACTATGAACGAATCCTTTAATCTAATTTCTTTTATAATCATCGCTGCCTGGCAAACAGGTTTTGCATTATTTATGTCACATTGTTTGAAAATGAGAATATTTTCTAACATCCAAATCGCCACATACATTGACGCAGATATATCTTTTTTTTATTTATTATAGTGACTTTCAACACATTTCGGCTGGTTCGTCACTTCTACTTCCATTTTTGGGAGAATGTCGGGAGTTAGAATTGAGCTCGTGATCTCTGCGTGAGAGGTATGTATGTTACCATATCTATATATATAAAAATGGAGTGATGTCTGTCTGTCTGTCTGATTCTTATAGACTCGGAAACTACTGAACCGATCGACATGAAAATTGGTATGTAGGGGTTTTTGGGGCCGGGGAAGGTTTTCGTGATATTTTGAGACCCCTCCCCCCTCTTTAAGGGGGGGCTGCCATACAAATGAAACACAAATTTCTGCATTACTCGGAAATTAACCAAGCAAACGAAACCAAAGTTGGCATGTGAAAGTTTTAGGGTGCAATAAATGCTTCTATGATGGTTAGACAGTCCTTCCCCCACTCAAAGGGGGGGCTGCCATACAAATGAAACACAAATTTCTGCATTACTCGAGAATTAATCAAGCAAATGAAACCAAATTTGACATGTGGAGGTTTTAGGATGCAATAAATGTTTCTATGGTGATAAGATACTCCTTCCCCCTCTCTTAGAGGGGGCTGCCGTACAAATGAAACACAAATTTTTGCATTACCCGAGAATTAATCAAGCAAATTAAACCAAATTAGGCATATGGAAACTTTAGGGTGCAATGAATGTTTCTATGGTGGTTAGATACCCCTCCCCCCTCTCTTAGGGGTGGCTGCCATACAAATAAAACACAAATTTCTGCATTACTCGAGAATTAATCAAGCAAATGAAACCAAATTTGGCATGTGGAGGTTTTAGGATGCAATAAATGTTTCTATGGTGATAAGATACTCCTTCCCCCTCTCTTAGGGGTGGCTGCCATACAAATAAAACACAAATTTCTGCATTACTCGAGAATTAATCAAGTAAATGGGCGGGACGAAGTTTGCCGGGTTAGCTAGTATATATATATATATATATATATATATATATATATATATATATATATATATATATATATATATATATATATATAAAGATAGATACAAGCTAAACAAGCTTTAGTAACCATATGACGTTTTACTCAAGTTCTAGATACAGGGAAACTTCGATATAACGTACATTTCGCTTTCAAAATTGTACGTTGTATCGAATTGTACGTTATATCAAAGCACAAAAATATAGCTCAGGTTATTTTATTATGTTGATGTTTGAGTATGGTTAGTAAATAATGGTGATAAAATCCAACTAGTAGGTGAAGCCAACTCGTCATTTTTCCTTCATATTATTGTAAATGTAAATAAATAAAAAACGAAAAAATTAATTTCAAAAAATACCTTCAAACCAAAATAAATTCCATTTATCAAATCCAAGACAAGTAAAACATTTTTCTTTGAGAATTTTTGACTTCAAGCAAACCAGTTCATAGAAATGATAAATGGAAATATATGATGTTGTGATGATGTTATCAGACCACTTCTCGAGTATTTCTACATGCAATGTTATCCAGGTTGATCTTTCGCAAAGCACAACGCGCATTTAGAGAGCGACTTGCTCTTCTTCGTCCTAAACCACAACATTTTCATTGAGATTTTCATCTTCCGGACCAACTGATGCCGAAATTCGAAGGAGTTCCTCATCATCTTGTTCAAAGCGCAAGAGTGAATATCAGCTGATGAGTTGAGCACTCTCTTAACGATTTATTTGTCTTCTAGGATCTTCAGTTGGTTGGTTAATTTCATTCGCAATGCTCTTCAGACTTTCTTGTAATACGGATCGGTTGGTGGAGTTGGGAGGAAAAACCTATAAATATGGCTCCATCACTCGTTCGTAGTTTCTCTGCACTGTAAAGTCCGAGAGTTTACCGAGAACAAGAACGACTTTAAGGAGAGCTTAATCAGGTTTTTAAAAAATATCACTCGAGAGACAAGTTGATTAAAAAACCATCCCTTGAACAAACCTCACGCCATCCGCGGATTTATCGATGCTTTGTCGTAAACAAACAGATCGTTAAAATCCGATAACTTTAGAATAACTTTCCAATTAATATTTTCGGTGCTTTTCAAAAATTGATGCAAAAAAAATAAAATAAATTTTTTTTCGTCAAAGTAACAAATCAAATTTGTACATAATTTATTTAAGCTTTCGAAACTACCTTTCGATTTGCAGTACGATTGTTTTTTAAATCTTTCATCGTCAAAGACAAAGGATAATTTCTCATTCAAACAAAATATCTCTGTATGAAGGACCTTTATGACCGTTATACGAACCAAATGAAAGCTAATTGGTAAGGTTATTGAATTTGCTATTGAGCTGGTAAGCAAAACATTTTGTAAATTCACAAAATTCCTGTAAAATAGAACAGATATTTTATTTCTTCTCGATATTTTTGTCCATTACATCTACGAACACCAAGGTGTTCGTGAAATATTCCAAAAGCTGAAGGTTGAAGCTGTATATATCATTAATTAAATAGAATGTTTCGAAAGCTTGTTTTCGACTTTCAAACGTAGTGAAAAAGGATCTGCATGATGGAGTTTGATTACGGGTTGCAAAACACGAGATTATTTTTATGAAAATGCCATAGCCCAAAGACCACTAGACGAACTCTATGAAACTGTGAGATTGACAGGATTATTTAATTAATTGTTCATGAAACTCTATATATCGATTCTGAAGTGAATGTCTACACATTGAAAATGTGTACGTTATATCGAGTTACGTTATATCGAGGGTACGTAATAACGAGGGTACGTTATATCGAATCAACGCAAAATGTTCGTGGATTGATAAAATATGTTTATCAATTATTTCGTGCGGACAATTTTTGATTATCATTAGTTTTCACCTTGATAGACATTGCGATAGTCTATATTCCTAAAAACAACTGAGTGTATATGAGTGTATATCTCCTACACAATTCTTCTTACGCTCATTTCCACCGCATTACTTCTAGTCATCATTTAGTAACACTGACAGCATTGCAATCTCCTATAAATAATCTCAAATATTCTGTAACCTTCCAGTCGCCACCAACACAACAACGCACAGGCACCTAACAAAAAAGATGACAAATGCCCGAACACAACACAACGCTTACTCACGTTGTTTTGGAACGAAGAGTAATATCAAAACAAATACTAGGGAGCGGCGACGCAAACACACGCTCTCCTCTCAAACGTGTATTTACAGAAAGAACGGGGCGAGGATATGTTAAATCGCTATGCTTCTGCCGCATTTTTCGCTTTTGTTTTACGATGCTTACCTGGTTAAATTCGATTTGAGCTCCTCCTTAAACTTCTCCAGCTGTCGCTTCATATTCCTATTCATTTATCCGCTAGTTTTTCTCGTTGTAATCACACTGTCACACACTCGCATTCATTTAGAACAATCGCCCCCAATGGATGTTTCTGTTTTACTATATTACGCTGTTTTCCATACAGAACTAAAAAAAGCACAATAACGGGTTACTTCCGGTGACACACGAATGAACGAGACGAATGCACGTAAACTATAATTAGCTAATCACACAATCTACATTTTTTGGCATATTTTGAGTGACACTATTCTCCATCAATTCCACTGCACTTTCATCAGCATAGCAACACGAATCTTCTCCGCAATCCGAATACCCCTGCTCGAAGTCGAAGTGAATTGATAACGAACAGCACTTCTACGCGGTTTGTATGTCGAGATAAACAACCGTGAGTCCGTGATCAAACCGCAAGCCGCTCGCCAATGTCGCACATTACCCATTCGATTGATAACGAATCAATAAAAACCGGACGTGAGTGGGTATTTGCGCGATAACGGATAACTGTCAAATGATGATGAGAGAGAAAAAAACACCTTGTACAACACAACGCGACAAAAATGACCCGCCGCTCGCGTCACACGTTCGCTTCCAGACAGCTCCGTCGGCATTGAGAGCGATCGGATCTGTTCCGTGCTGTCGTTGTTCTTTTGCGCAAAGAAGTGAGAACGTGTCGCTGTGTGCGTGTGCGAATGCGGTCATAACACCACACACAATGGGTTAGCTACACATCGGAGGCATAAAAAGTCACAGAAGGGTTGTGTCCGAGACACGACCGCATAGTTCACGTAGGATTCCGTTAGGCTATCTGTTGATTTTGGATATGTTTGAAGAATTACATCGCTAAACTCTTTGATGATGATTTGGTGACCTCCTGAAAAAGACCGTTTTGTTTGGTTGTTGGGTATTATTTGTTCACTTCACCAGTGTTTACCGAGTGATGACGACAGAAGAATAGCAAACAATCCTTGGATAGTGCGTATCAGATAAAATATACCGAAGTGGAACGACCCTCTGTGATCCTAGACGAGATGTGTTATGTATGGGTGAAATAAAGAAAAAAACTCACCAATGTAATATAAGATAATTACCAATACCGAACATAATTATCAATTTTTCTCATCAGTAAAAACATGTTACTGTAATATAGAGAAAACATATTTGAAATGGAAAAGGTAATTTTCTTCCATAATTTTTACTTTCTGAGTGTTTATTCAACCCAATGCGAATTTTAATTGGACTAACAACACCTAATATTATATGTAGAGCAATCACTTTTTCTAATATTTCTTCACTTTTCCAATTTTTTCTCGTCGTATAAATTTTTTTTTTGGTGAAAATGAACACAACAAAACAGACAGCTTAAACCAAACGACCCGTTCTCGAGCGGGAACACACCTTGGTTTTTATTTATGAAAATTGAAATAAATCGTTTCATATATCAAGTCATTTTTAACACAACTGCTACCCTATGCAATTTTACACTTACACTTGTACTATTTTTTTTTAAATACAGGATTCATTCAAATACAGTTTCACGAAGCAACCAACATTAAAGTTCCAAATTTAAATTTTATTTGCTAGAATTAATCGTAGCACTCACCTTACTTGCAATATAAAAATGCCCCCGAATTTCATATATTTGCAATGTCGATTTCCCCCAGGCAGCTTGGTTTTGATGTCTCTGTTAGGGACCCGCCTCATGTGTCGTCAATTTCGACCAATCAGAAGTGGTTATTTACGTTAGGATAGGGGTTGAGACTTTTCAATTGTTTGATAGTTATTTTCATGACATATATTATTTTCTTCAATATAAAAAATTGTTATAGAGTGCCGCAATCGATTGACGCAAACATTTCATCAATCCATCATGAAATGACTGAGCAATAAGCGTTTGAAATTGGACAATTTTCACGATGTGCTCGATTTTCTATTTTTAATTTGTACCCCAATATGTTCCCGAAAGACGTAATCCTACGTCAAAACGCCGATACACAAAGACGTCACAGTGGGTTGTTGAGGCATAAAAAGCATGATTCATGTTTGATGCAAGATGCTGTTTGATTGGAACAAGGTGTTCGACAAAGCTATTGGGAAGTCAATGAATTTTCTAGGAAAAATAACTATCATGTTATTGTGGAAAAAAAATAATTAAATTTTAATCTTTCACATCTCAATCCTTCTTCTTCTTCTTCAATGGCACTAACGTTCCTAGAGGAACTTCGCCGTCTCAACGTAGTATTACTTGCGTCATTTTTATTAGTACTTAGTTGAGATTTCTATGCCAAATAACACGCCTTGAATGCATTCTGAGTGGCAAGCTCTAGAATACGCGTGATCACAGTGCAAGTCGGAGGAAATTTCTTTGACGAAAAATTCTCCCGACCAGAACGGGAATCGAACCCGAACACCCGGCATGTTAGTTGTGACGCTAACCACTCGGCCACGGGAGCACACAGAGAGAGCACATCTCAATCCACCCCTTTGTATTATTTTAGCTCGCCTTAGGCCATGTTCTCACTGCAGCGGGGCGTCAACGTGGCGTGAGCGGGGCGTGTTCACTTCTCGCAACGACATTTTAATTCACTCACATTGCACCGTGCCAGGGGCGTGTCTTCGGCGTGTTTTATACAAATTGTCTATGTGTATTTTTGAATGAAAGAATGAAAATTGGTTTATTTTTAACCCTCCTGTACTCGCGTGCAAAATCATAACACGTATACTCGCGCACGGTGTCACAGACCGAAAATTGAACTTCTCTGTAATGTTGCCATTGTGTATTTTTCAGGCTGTATTGGCATTTATTTGAAGAAGAGGGTACGATTGAATGAAAAAACTCCAAAAAATATGTTTTCTTCGTCTTTGTTATGTTTTAATAGTCATCTAATTCAGCCTCGTCAAGATAGAGTAATTTTTGATACTCCAACACAAATAACGAAATTCAAATTTTTCCTGTTATTAATTGAAAGTAAGCAACTGAATATAATTCATGGAAGTATAAAGAGCTATAAAATAACATAAAAACGTATTAATCGATTGTGGTTTCATTGGAGTAAGCATCAGAACATAGCATAACTGCATGCTCGAAACAAACATATTTTTTACATTTAATTCAGTTGTTGCGTGTTTTTCGGGTCTTTTGTCGAAGACAAGAATGTATAACGACCTTCTAGATAATTACCAGATGATAAAGGTTCTTGAATATAAAATTTTCATATTTCTAATATTCGTTGTCCCTGTTTTCTTGGTAAACTAAGAATTAATGCCTTTTTAAATAGGGCATAAAAAGAGGATATAAAAGGATCTTGGAACTTCCTTTTCTTTTTCTTGTTTTCTTGTCGATATTGTCCATTATAAAAAAATATCCCCGAAACTGTAACTGTTAAAAGTTACCATAAGTTACCGATTAGTTTATAGTTTACTGTTTACAATTCTTCAACAAGTGAAATTCTTTCACAAGTGTGTATATGTATTAACATTATATATAACGAATAACTATACGAAAGTCAAACATTTATATTTTGCTATTGAACGTATGAATCTAACGACGAATATATCGACGAATAGTTAATATATGGGTCCGTTCAATCCAGTTACAAAAGGGACTGAAATCAAATTATAATAGTCCAGTAATGATATTATGCATTATATTCAATAGATATTCCACACCACTAACATTAATTCATACATTTCAATCAACAATATTCTAGAATATGAAAAAAGGCACTTGTCCAAAAAAGTTACTCCTATACTCGCGTCGGTGTGTCAGACCGAAAGTGTTAAAAAAGTGGCACACGTCCCCTTTGTACCAACACATGCGATACGCTGAACGATGACGAACGACGAATAACGAGGCTAGAGAGAATCGCAAAGTCGTAGTGTTGATATTTTCTGAGAAATGAACGAATTATTGATTTCTCGGTCTGACAGACCAATGCGCGTGTATAGGAGTGTTAAATATTCCAACACCGTTGGACGAACCGAGACAAAAATCGGACGGTGAAAAACGTAAAAACTAAAAAAAAAACGCGAAAAATTAAAATTATGTCACTACTACAAACAACCAACCATATGCAAGGGAGAAGATGAGAAGTACAAATATCGCCGGCGTGAAGTGTATTCGTTTGCATGCCAAAACCACGCTCGCGACACGTCAATCTGGTGTGAACACATCGGTAAGAACACAAACGATTAATCGTAAGAATCACACGCCCCGCCCAAGCCACGTTAGACTACTATTTTAATATACCAAAGTTGGTTGTCTAGTTTCGTAATGTGAGACTTACGAAATAAACTTTCCAAAATTGATAAAAATCCTTTGCAAAATCGTAGCCATTTAACGAAGTAATTTAAAAATATTTTACAGCGTTTCCAACTAAAAAGTGCCTTCACTTCATTTCATAATAACTTTTCAAGTAAAATAAGAAAAGTAAAAAATTTGGAATTAATGTTTTTTTATTTCTCCACTAAACAATCACCTTATTCGTTATTTCTTATGAAAAATTCAATCTCATCAGATTTTTCTTTCAAAAAATCATAATCAACTGTTTTTTTTAATCAATGTGGAATTACCAAACTACTGTTATTTGGCTTAATTATGCAAAAATTCGTTTCAATCTCATCATTTTAATATGCAATTGTCAATGTGGACATAGTGGCGTAGAATACATGATTTTTGAGAGCTCTCAAAACAAAATTGCACCATTAAGAAAAGGGGTTGACATTTGGTACCTTTGAATGAATCGTAGAACAGTTCGAGAGGATTAATTTGGTTGAACACTGCAATAAATTTATTTATGGATTGGAAATAATACGAAAAAGATAGAAAACCTCTAAAAACTTTTAAACTTTAAAAATTGTATTTGCGAAACGCTGACTGACTGAATAGTTTGAGGACACTGTTGAGTGGGTGATACAAAAGTTTTGAATTTGAAATCATTTTTTAGTAAGTTTTTTTTTCATTGTGTACTATTTCATTATATTTATCGCCTTAAGTACAATTATTTTTCAATAACTATGTCAAACATCATCTTTCAATCAGACAGTTGACTTCCGAGGTAAGATTTTTTAAAAACAGTCGCAATGGAAATCGAAATGAACATTGCTATTTTGGGTAGCTGCCAATGTACAAAATCTCAAAGCAAAACGCGGAGTTGGTCGAATTAATATCTACTAATTAGGCATGAAATTACTCTATATTTGAAATAATCAATACTGAGTATAAGGCACATCAAATGCTGCAAATTTTGGGGTTACCCCAATTATATCTATAAAATTTAATTCGTCTTAGTTTGGAAGCTATTAGCGTAAAATGACCGACAAGTACACACACAGTATGCTCTCTAAATGTTTTCAGTTGATTTTGTTGAGCTTCTACAGCTATATCAAACACAGTCTTTATTAAACAGAACGATTTCAATTGGGATATCTACATTCTAAGTTAGCGTGATAGAATTAAATTATTGACTTAGTAGAATTAATTTATGATACCGTCGATTGGGATGAGAATGGGTCATGGTGGTAAGATTGAGTCAAAAGGGGATTTTTTTTGATGAATTATTAAACAATAACATGGTTAATTATGCATTGGAAATAGTGAAAATATTTCCCATAAAAATGTTTCCCATAATAAAGTTTCGAAAATATTCGCATATTTGTCAATCTAACCCAATCTCACCCCCATGACCCATTCTCATCCCAATCGATAGTCCGTTGTCTTCGTATCTTTCATGAAATTCAGAACATTCAAAAGCTTTTCGGGAGTATCATTTTACCCTTATAGCGTATTAAATTCGAAATATTCCGGAAATACTTATTATTACATGTAATAACCTAATCATAGAGCGAATAAGTTTTAGTTTAAGGAGAAATTTGACTCTGTAAAAGTAAGATAATATGTAAATGAGTCTGATAAGTATACGCTATAAACATTATCAATGTTCTTCAATGTTCTATCCTGGATTCCTCGAGTCGAGAAAGACGCACCACGCTAGATATGGGGTGCAGACTAGGGGGGCGTTGCTGATTAACGGTCAGCTGCATCCCAATAGGAAGTATCCCACGTCGTGCACACGTACAGAGCACTGAAGACTGCAACATCCCAATTATGAGAACACTTGTAATACTAGCCTCGAGCCAACCGCGAGTAATCGGTTACATATTACTAACATAGTTGTGAGCAAACATTGTCAAAATATTGAACTCCCGGCCCCGTTAGGCTGACGCCATATGAGCCTTAATAAAAATATATATTTTGGATAAAAAAAAATGTTCTTCATATTGTATAAGGCTGTTCGGTACCGAGGAACAGATAAGTCAACTGCCGTAAAAACATACGGGATATTAGGATGATTATTGTACATGAGCGCAATTAGAAAATTGTAGATTTTTGATAAGCATTAAAATCATGTAAATATTTTGAAAGGTTTTTTTTCAATCTGTGGGTCATCTAGTCGCTTGCTGTCCACTGTCCTATTTTCTTTCGTGCTGAAGCACTGCTACGAAAGTTGAATTCGTATCCTTTGTTCTATGAAACATAACTACCAGCAGTTTTGTTCAACCACTCTGCGTATTTCAAACAAACTCGAATATGATTATACAATACAATCTTTAATTGCGTTATAAAAAACCGGAAGAAATTGGTTTATTAATGTTACTAATATACGATACTCTACTAATTTTTACGATTAAGGAGCTTCAAAAATCTAAATTTAGAAAAAAATCATTTATTGAGAAATCGGGAAGTATATTTTTCTCTTAAATTGTTCCTTGAATGTTTCATATCAGTTAAAGGTTTGCCGTATAGTCGAAACCGAAATATGTCAAGAGCTACTTAATCGGTATTGTTGATAGTTACGTGTACTATTTTAGTTGTTTGCTTGATTCAAAATAAACAATACAAGGTGGAACCAAATAAATGTAACCTACAATGTTTTCCCCTATACAGGATGGACTCGGTTATATACAGTCTCGAAATACTATTCACTGTATAAAACAGAATTCTGTATATACTCTAGTATTTTTTTTCATTAATTATTTTATATACACTTTTTTGGCAGACTTATCTCACTTCTTAACTAGGCGAACCTAGCCAGAATTTTCACCTGCCCCCGGGCTTCTGAATGCCAAAGGGGGACTAGGCTCTGCGGAATGCACGTATCTGCATGCTCGTGCTGTTTCAGTCCTGACCGAGAAATTGTCGGACAATCGCGCAGGTGCTAAGGATGACCGACTTTTGGATGCCGGCCAATTCCTTCTCCATATTCAACACCTTTAGCGCTTCCAGAAGTGTCTTCGGGACAATTCCAGTTCCAGAGAGAACGACTGGAACAATTCTTGGGACCTCCCTTAGCCCCCACAGTTCCTTGAGCTCCACGGCCAATGGTCGGTACTTGCAGATTTTGCGACCGTGGGTCTCCTCCAGATTCTGGTTCAGTGGAATAGCGACATCGATGATGGTGACTTTGCGGTCGCTCTTGTCGTAAACCATTATATCTGGCCGGTTGTGGTGGATCGAGAGGTCGGTCAGAACAGTGCGATCCCAGTACAGCTTGAAACGGTCATTTTCCAGGACAGGTGCAGGCAGGTACCGGTAGTTTGGTACGTTGTCTTCCAGTAGAGCACATTGGAGCGCCAGTTGTCGATGAACAATACGGGCCACGTTGTTGTGGCGCTCGGTGTAGGCTGCGTTGGCCAAAACGGGACAGCCTCCCATAATGTGCTCTATGTTTTCACCTGGTTGATGACACATCCGGCAAATGTCATCAACGTCTTGATGCCAGACGTACCGCCTGCAGTTTCTCGTCGGCATTATCCTGTCCTGGATGGCTATCATGTCGGCTTCTACTACTGAAGAGAGTTCACCACGCGTTAGCCACAGATTAGATGCGGCCTTGTCGACGTGTGGCCGGTCCAGTTGATGGGGGTGGGCACCATGCACTGCCTTCTGCTTCCAAGCTGCAATCTTCTCCTCCACTGTCTGCAGATTGCAGTTGAGTTGGTACTCCGCTTGCGCCAAGTGCAGAGCGCTGTATCCTCTGTCGGCGGCGCAGACAGCCCGGTATAGCGCGTTTTGGTTGGCGCGTTCTGCGAAGTACTCGCGCAGTTGTCGTACTTGGGCAACACACAGTGCAGATATGTCGACTATTCCAAGTCCCCCTTCTTTGCGTGGCAGTGAAACTCTCTCCAGTGCCGATTGAGGATGGTGCATTCCGGCCTCTTTAAATGCTTTCCTCATCCTCCTCTCAAGGTCCTCTAGGTCAGTTTTGCTCCATTTGACTACACCAAAACTGAAGGTCAGCAGGGGAACCGCGAATGTGTTGATCGCGCGTACCTTGTTCCCCGCGTTGAGGAAAGTCCTCAGGACACAGTTCACTCGACTCAAGAACTTGTCTCGCAGCTCCGTCTTGATGTCGGAGTGGCGAATCCCGGTGAGCTGTCGGAATCCAAGATATTTATAGGATTCGCCACGAACCATGTCTCTTATGAACTCGCCGTCATAGACCTCGTAACCTCCGGATTCGGTAAGCTGCCCTTTCAGCAGATGGACACAGCGGCACTTGTCGAGGCCGAACTCCATGCAAATGTCCCTGCTTATGTCTTCGACAACCCGGATAGCTACACCTAGACGCTGACGTGAATCAGCGTAGACCTTGAGATCATCCATGTAGAAGGTATGGGTCACTTCTTCGTGGGCGCCGTCGCCATACCTTATTTTATAGCCATGACCGTTTCTATTGAGCGTCCTACTGAGGGGGTTCAATGCCAGACAAAACCAAAGCGGGCTGAAAGAGTCGCCTTGGAATATCCCCCTCTTTATCTGCAGCGTTCTAGACTGCAACACATTTTCCCCATCACTGAGGTGCAGAGACGTACTCCACTGCCTCATCGCATGCTGCAGGAACCTAACGACGAAGGGATCAATTTTGTAGAGCTCCAATACCCGGACGAGAAACGAGTGAGGTATGGAGTCATAAGCCTTCCTGTAATCGATATAGGCCATGCTTAGGTTCCGCTGGTTATAAACCGCCTGGCCGACTATGGCTGCGTCGATGATGGCCTGGTCTTTGCAGCCATGCGTATTTTTCCTGCATCCTTTCTGCTCTTCTGCGATGATGTGATGCTGTTCGCAGTGAGCAGAAACTTTGGCGGTAATTATGCTGCTCAGTATTTTGTACAGACTCGATAGGCACGTTATCGGTCTGTACTTTGATGGGTTCAATGTGTTGCTGTCTTTCGGGAGGAGGAAGGTGATATATATACATATATTTTTATATTTTTTTATATACATATTTTTTATATACATATATTTTTTTATATACATATATTTTTGTTATTTAAAAGAGTTTAATTTTTTTTTTCATCTCATTAAATTCAAAAAGTACCTTTCTCACATACAAATCCGAATTCCTTCAGGAGGTGATAGAGGATCAAATTTGATGAATAAATCCGTCTGCGCATGTGGTCGAATTTCAAAGTTATTGAACTTTTTCTGTGTTAGGCTCTATTTGTTCTAGTATTATTTTTTTAAAAACTGTATACAATTGAGTCTAAAATCGTGTATAATCGAGTACAACTTATATACTGTCTAATACTGTATATAGTCGAAAAAAACAACCTTTTTTATATTGTTTTTTATTTTTTTCCTTAATATTATGTTAGGAAGCTGACGCGGATCCTTTCTAGTGATACAGAACCGTATTTGATGAGAATAAACCCATTTATGCATATGGTCAAATTCTAAATATGACAGAGTTGTTAAAATTTATTTTTTGGCTATGTTTACGTAAAACTGGTTCTAATAAAAAACGTACGCTGTGCTTAAGGTGATTCTTTAGCTTCCTTTTAAAAAATAAGAAAAATTAGTACCGGATACAGTTGTAAAACATGTAAATTAATAAAATTAGGTAACACATTTGGATCTGAAAAAATAAATGTATTTTGTTTTGGATAGGCGTTTTCATTATTTTTCCCAAAAAAACTTGATTGTTTTTGGTCAACCAAATTAAAGCTCTCTAATCGCTCTACAATTCGTTTTTCGACATCCAGCACCTCGGTTATCTTATTTTGCTGCAATTTTTCCTTAAATACGTCCTGATTTGCATTTAATAGATTTTTCAAAAAATCACTTACACAGTTAAGTAGTGTTATAAAAAAAATTAGTGGGTTATATCTATAATATAACCGCAAGGTTCACGTGGAACTACCTTAGCTTAGCAATCATTCGTTTGTATTGATTAAATTCTTGATTGAATGAAACAGTTTCCAAATTCAATTGAGTTCAATATATTTGCTCTGTGAGTGAAAAAAATGAACAAATGCCGTGTAAAGTCAATTCATTTATTGTGATTGATTGTTCTTCGTTACAAGTAAATTTAATGACGGACCTTTTACGTTTGGTATGATGACTAGAACAAAATATATGTACGGAAGAATTATCAAACGTTTGATGAACCAACCTAAGGCTGAAAATCTTTCCAATAAAGACAAAAAAAAAATTATCAAACGATTATTTTATTTTACATTTCCCTCTGGAGTTTACATCCCAAAAGTGTACATACTTCTCGAATCTCGAATTTGCTTGAAACTGGGAAGTTCATTCGCTTCTAGTGTCTGCACGATTTTCCCAGGTTCCTAAGTTTAGAAGATCATGTTAGGACAGACATATTCCACTCTGCACAAAGGCAAGCGAGGACAAAAGTACTCGCAGTTTGCATTTATTTGCAGAGCCGATTTCCCCAGAAACCTCGGTTTTGAAGTCTGTGTTAGGGAAACACATTTCAATCGGAACAAAAATACCCCCAATTTGTATGAATTTGCAATGCCGATTTCCCCAAGGCTGCTTGGTTTTGATGGCTGTGTTAGGGAAACCGTAAATCGGGCCACTCAAAACGATGCAGTTAGGGCGTTTAGATAACGCCTAATATTTTACAGTTATTCAATTGTTTATCTAATGAAAAACAACATTTTGTTAGTTGCGATAGATGCGTAGAAATATTCCCTATCAAGTGATGCAAACATCTCTCCTATCCAGTACGAAATGTTCGAGCTATAAGCATTCGAAATCTTCCATTTTTTCCTGCATGTTCTGTGTTTAGGTTTTCATTTTACCCTCCATATATTCCGGTTAGACGTAGTCCCACGTCAAAATATCAATTAACATTCACCTAAACGTTGAAGTATTGAATTGTTCTGCAAAATAAATTATATTCGAAATGTAAAAAAGAAACAATTATGAATATATTAGCAGTTTGAATCTAGTTCCAAAAATGGAGAAAATACGGAATACCACAAAAGCCTTCAAATGATTGTCCAAAAAAAGTATTTTTGACTTTCAATATTAGTAGCAGCCCACTGTGTGGAGCACACACATAAACACACTTCCGAGTACAAGTCTGACAGCAGCAGCCGCAAAAGCACACAACACATAACTCACACAGCGCCCCTCGTCGTATGTTTGAGAAGGTAATCCGCGAATGAGATCATCGGCCACGGGAACAGAGAAGGCAACGGAGAACCGTCAGAACGTCAACCTCGCACCGCTAACACACACATACACTGAACATCGAAGATGCAAATGAAAATTGCACAAAGTGATTAATCTTTTCTGTTCTTTTCTTGACATTGAATTTTGCACAGCATTACTGGAATGGAGCATCGATATTTTGGTTTGGAATATTGATTCACATAAATGCAAACGAACTCAACGGAACAAGTCAGGGTTCACGGATTGTTTTCATCTCCTCCCTACAGAAAAAAAAACAGCACTCAAAAAATTGTTTGCACGATATTTTTAGCCAAATGGCCCGCACCATAATTCAATTATTGCCGTCTGCTTCCGAAAGGGAGCAATAAGACACAACACGAGAGCACATCTGTCAAAACAAAACTTGCCGACCTTTTTTGTTTCTATTGCCACTCAGAACACACAGATGAATCTCAGATGATTCATAGCAAACTTTTTTTGCGCTCTCTTCGTGCCCACGTAAATCGTCCTTCGTTAAACATACGCTTCTTCTTTGCTCCACTATTTGTAGGTATACTAAGCCGCCAGTAGCGAAAACTTCATTGTTTTCCACTCGTGCTGATATTCGCGCCGCGAGCGACCGACTTTACGAGAGCATATCGATAGAATGCATGCGAACCGAGAGTTTCGCTAGTGAACGAGGAAAAATAATCACATTCGATTCCTAAACTCACCCACACAGAAGCAGCAGGAGAATTGTATGCATGAACTTGTCAATGGCCGCTGTCAAATTTTATCGTTTCGTTTTGTTCCCTTCAAGTTGGTAGTGTGCATTAGCTGGGTTTGCGATAACGAAAATGAGACTGTTTGAAGGCATGAGACGAATATGATATTGCATTTGTGGGAGAAACAAACACATTTTAAAATGATAATCATGAATGAAAATCACTATTGCTGAATGGAATGAATTTCCTATGTAATAGAGTACCATGTTAACTGTAAATAGTGAAGAAACCCTCAAAAAAATTATTTGTTTCAATGGTTTTATATTATAATAATGATTTATGGTAGAGATATCGAAATATTCGTTTAGCTATTGTTGAATAAGAATCTAAACAGCGCGTATTGAGGACTCAAATAACGTCTATCAATAATTTTCATTGAGGATTTTTGGAATTTAGAATTGCTTTCAAGCGTGCTAATGTGAACAATGGTGAACTGACTTCACTGCAACTCAAAACTGTTATAGGTAGCTACACTGTACCATCGATTATGCGGAGAGGAAAATTTAAATATATCGTTTGTGGTTTATGTCTTTGATGCGAAGATAAAAGACGATCAATAGTGTTGTCCGACTTTTCAAATTAAACGTTCATCAACTAATTAAATATTTAAAGCGGGACTAAAAATTGAACTCGTAAGGGGCATACGACGTGGACAGAAAACCACGATTTTAGACTCCCCCTCCCGGATGACTTATAACTCTATAACCTATAACAGTAATATGTTTTTATTTTATTACTAGCTGACCAGGCAAACGTTGTTCTGCCAAAAAATTTATTTCTAATGAATATTTTGGGTGTTGAATAAAACACACTAATGTATTGTAAGTGTGTTTGAATATTTTAACGATCTTTAAAATAAATCGAATGTGACCGATAACAAAACGAATTAAATGATTTGAACGAAAGGTTATATGATGTTTCTTGGTGTATTTCATTAACGTAACTGACATGTTTGATCTCTTAAAAGTTAAACGTCAACTGAAAAAAGTAATATAAGTTTGTCGTAAAGTAGAAAAAATGAAATATAATAAATCAATATTTATTGCTGTCTCCTTGTTAGAAAATACGTGCATGTGATTTTCAACATGGCTTAGTTTATAACAGCTTGGTCTCGTTCATAAATTGGAAAACAGCGATACGCCAGCTAACTTCAATGGAGCTGATTAATCGGCCTGTTTGGAATCGCGTTATTTTATCGTTGTCATTCAATCGAGGAGTATTCACATCGGTAATCTAAGTTTGAAACACAGCCATATTGCTTCCTTTATTCATGGATGTTTTTATTACTCTTCACCGATTTGTAGAACTCAATATTCATATATACATATGAGTGATCGGATTTTACAATTCGATCGAAATCGACTTTTACATTCTTAAATTCGTTCGCCTTGTCGCGAAACAATGGTCAAAATAAGTCATCCTTATTGGTGGTTCAATTTACTTTCTATCTGATCGGCATAATTCCGGAAATAATTCTAAATTGTTGAAATTTGAATGAAAATTATTATTCGATTTCGTTTGGATGCTAAATTTGTTTTGAATGTGGTTGAATGCTAAATTTTGCGTGTTTATTCCACCCGAAAAACCATTACTATTTTTGCTTCATAGAAATGGAACATGGAGACCAATGTTGTTTACGTCGAATTGCGTGGCAAGGTTGTCACATTTGCTCAACTCGATTGGACTTGAGCTTGAACAGAATGCAAAATTGCGCTTTTTCCATTCAACAGAATACAACCAACAATATGTGGGGACGAATACGATCGAACTTCATTTTGTGTTTGAACACACGCGCAATGTCATGACAATGCATTGCGCTTTGGCCTGGCTATAACTAAAGCTGTGTCGGCGTTGCTCATGATAGTGTCTCGCAAGTGAATGTATTATTCCTCGGACCACTTTTGTTGATGTAAGTGTATTTTTTTTTAACCCATTCGTTTATTTCAGGCTCATTAGCATTTCAGCTGTAACAGAGCCGAATTTTAATAGTGTACATGTCACATGTTTATCATATCTATAAATAGCACATTACACACTTGCCATTTTTTTGGCGTTATAGTATTCCTTCTATACCATTGCATATGGTACATTACATTTCACAGTAGCCATTTAGGCGTAAGAGTATTCGTTCTGTTCTTCCATTGTTCAGCAGACCGAACAGCGGAGACAGTTGATATTGATCATTGTTGGGTTATTTATAGAACAGCAGCCCGATGTTTCTTGCAGAGCAGAGCAGTTGTATGGATGAATCGATCTTATTTCGACCGTGGATCGATCTCCATCGCTGATGATTGTTGCGTGGACGTAGTTATTCTGTAACAACACAAAGATGGTCAATGAGGGCCCTGAGTTTTGAACTCACGATCGATCGCTTACTAAGCGAACGCGCAACCAATGTGGCTACGGAGACCCCCTATGTAAGTGTAGTAAGTGTGGAAAAAATTGCAGTCGTTCAATCTCTACCTTCGCGTATATGTCGACCATAAATTGTTGGCACAGCTTACGATATCTTGAATTGGCGTTTCTTGACCATGTCAAATCACCATATGATAAACATAAAAATCCTTCGAGCGCGCCCTCTGTTTGTTTCGTCGCATGTTCATAAATATTAAATTAAAATGAGAAATGATGTTCATAATGAATTAAGTATCTGTGACGGGGTCTCGTTGGTCTAATGTTTATGCTAGAGATTTTTCGTTAAAGAAACCCTTCTGACTTGCACTGTAGTCACGCGTATTCTTGAGCTTGCCACTCCAGAATTCATTCAAGGCGTATTGTTCGTCATAGAAATCTCAACTATTTACTAATAAAAATTACGCAAGTAGTACTACGTTGAGAAGGCAAACCTTGGGAACGTTAGTGCCATTGAAGAAGAACATAGCGAGGGTCGTATGAACGGTGTGTGTCAACGATGAATTCCAGATTATTGTTTTTTTTGGCATTAAATTTCTCGTGTCACCGTGCTATCATGATTCCAGCAGCGCTTGTGCTTTGGATCTACACACGTGCTCTCCAGCTGATGTTTTATCAGGGTTGATGGCAATAGATTGTCATAATAGGGTTGTCATTTTGTAATCCGAGCAAATGTGATTTGAAGAATTTCGATAACTCTTTGTGCTCATTCAAAAAGGCTTCCAGCTCGTCGGAGATGCTCCCTGCTTTAGTTGAATCGATGTTACTTGTGTATTTGTAGATGGATGCTCAATGAAGCGGGCGTTACGCCATCAGTCATTGAACAACTTAAATAAATTCGTTCTGTTGAAAAAACGAACAACGGTTAAATTATTAGAATATTTTTGACGCAAAAATAATAAAATCGCAATTAAAAAGAGGGAATTGGGGTCAAAATTCAAGGTTATATGTATGGTATGAAGTCAAATTTTTGAAAAAAAATATCCAGATCTTTTTTTCTGCATAGAGCCACCCTGTTCGGTATTAAATGTATGGTTATCGGTATCCTACCGGTATCATATATAGTTTACAACCTATTCTCATACCTACCAAGTATTTTGAGTATAATTTCATCAAAATCGGCCGTTTCGGAGGAGTTCGGTAACAAACACCGTGACACGAGATTTTTATATATATAGATATTCACAATGAGATGATATGTTTTTGTTGAATTGCTGGTAACCCCAACTCATCTTCAAACATGTAACGTAGAGTTACGGAAGAAAAACGATTGTTTCTAGCCATTATGACAAGTAACGTTCATTGTTAAGTGTTGTTCGCTACAGGCCTGTTCTAATTTTGTGAGTGTGTGTTGTTCATAGTTATTTAAACTATGAGTTGAAGGAACTATAATTGGAGGTGTGGAGGCGATCTGGCGTCGTGGTAACATCCATGCCTCTCACGCTAAAGGTTACGAGTTCAATTCTCACTCCCCACATACTTCCAAAAAAAAAAGTAAAAGTGACGAACCAGCCAAATGAGTTTGAAAGTCATTATAATACAGATATAAAAAAAAATATATAATTGGTGGACTTAATGTAAGAAACATTATATATTTGTGAATTATAATTAATTAGAATAGATTTGTAGCTTCAAGCAAACTCCATCACATTCCATGAGTTTCGCATCCGAAAATTATAAAGTTTCTCCAACAGTTTTGTAAATACCAAAGAAAATTTGTCCCTATAAGTAGTTCATTTTCTATTCTTTGATTTATTCTGCTAAAATTGTCTGAGAAGTTATTTGTATTCGTGGAGGCGATCTGATGTAGTGATGACATCCGTACCTCTCAGGCTGAAGGTCACGAGTTCAATTTTCACTGCTACATTCTTCCGAAAAGATTGAAGTAATGTGACGAACCAGCCCAACTGTGTTGAAAGTCACTATAATACAGAAAAAATTGGGAGGCGATCTGGCGTAGTGGTAACATCCATACCGCTCTGGCTAAGGGTCATGAGTTCAATTCTCACTCCAGACATTCTTCCAAAATGGAAGTAACAGTGACAATCCAGCCAAAAGTGTTGGAGGCTATAATAGGGAATAACAAAGAATAACAAATATTTGTTACTTACAAATATATTGTTTTCTTCAGTTTCTCTCAAATTCCATTTACAGGTCTTGACTTTACCTGTTAATATTGTAACCGTCGGTGGACCCTTCTTTTGTTGAGGGATTAAACTAGGTGGCTTTTGCGCCACCCTGCGAAGAGAGACCACCCGTCACTTTGATTGCCTGGCTATGGTAGAGCCCCCTCAACAAGTGCGAAAAACCCTTCGACGTCTGGTTGTACCAGAATGGTCATCTTCAGTGGCGTCGACTGGGGGGTGCGGACGGGGCGGACTGCCCTCGGGTACACGATTTTAGGGGTGCATAATGATCCGAATTTACATGAAGAAATTGGATAAATATGATTTGTTCCTTTCCTGGTGAGGTGGTGGGGGTGCAAATAGACTCTTCCGCCCCGGATGCGAAAGGTTCACTCGACGCCACATGTCACCTTTATAAAACCCCTTCAAAACCCGCGGACAAATACCAAAGTTGAAGCTTCAAACGAACGAAACGAAGAATTCGGAAGACAGACTGATAAATCACGACTATCTGAATGAAATTCTCTTTTAAATTTACAAATCCTTTCCATTTTCTTTCACTCTAACATCTTTCCTGACATTATTCTTATCTCTCCCTCCCTTTCCTTTGATCATGACCAATATCAAAATCATCATTCACAACATGTTATCGATAAGATAGGCATACTCTTACGCCTGAATGGGCACTGTGTTATTTACAACATTATCGATAAAATAAAACATGTACAGCTGACGTGGTACATGAGCTTAATAAAATAAACATATGGGATAAAAAAAACATGTGTTGAAAAAAATTAGTTGAATTTCATGAATTTCATTAAATGATTCCATACTTATGCTCATCCACTCACTCACTCAAGAAAAACTTTCAGCGTTCTTTCAAAATATTTAGTCATTCATTCATTCATTGAGAATTGTTCTAAATGCAACTTCAAACAAGTGTTTACCGAGCCAACGATAGTCCTACCATATTGCGGTTATATCACAGATGTAACCCACTTCTAGGTTTTAACTCCGGCTAGGTCCTAGGTCCTCCAAAACATTCTGAAGCTCAGACCAATTGATCTATCATTTCAAATCACACTAATCTGTATATAAGCCGGTGCTTGCTCGGAAATCCGTTTAGTAGTAATTGCAATGTGACAGAGAAATGGCCTCGCTCGCTTGCTTATACACT
Organism: Toxorhynchites rutilus septentrionalis; assembly: GCF_029784135.1. Classification (NCBI taxonomy): domain Eukaryota; kingdom Metazoa; phylum Arthropoda; class Insecta; order Diptera; family Culicidae; genus Toxorhynchites; species Toxorhynchites rutilus. The sequence continues at coordinate 80,906,359 of NC_073746.1, forward strand.
ATGTTCTTCTCTTTCAATCCCATTTTTGTGGCACCGAACTGAATGGTGGCTTTGGCGAAAAACGAAGTATCGGTGATGATTCGATTTAGATTCAGAAATGTGGTCATTGGCTATGGATTCGATAGCAGAGAATACGAAAAGTATCATATGGAGTAGAGAATATTTCACCATATGATTTTCGCTTGATATTTCCGAGGCAGAATCGATTCCTTTTGAGCGTTAATAATTATTTTCCAGCTCAATGAAGGGGTATGGTAATTATTTTATTTGAAAAATAAAATGTCTGCGAGTCATGTTGCACTGGTGCACCCGTGGCCGAGTGGTTAGCGACTCACATTATAATGCCGGATGTTCGGGTTCGATTCCCGTTCTGACCGGAGGATTCTTCGTCAAAGAAATTGCCTTCGACTTGCACTGTGGTCACGCGTATTCAAGAGCTTGCCCCTCGGAATACATTCAAGGCGTGTTATTTGGCTTAAGAAAGTATTAATAAATGACGCTTGTTAATGCATACGTTGAGACGGCAAAAGTTCCACAGGGAACGTTAACGCCATTCAAGAAGAAGAAGAAGCGAGTCATGTTTGTCACTTATTGATTTCTAATACAACGGTAGTCCTACGTCCACCTTGCGGTAACACCACTGATATAACCCACTTCTAGTTTTTTACACAAATACTTTCTCGAGCAGGAGGAAATACTTAAGGATACCTCAATTTTGATCTTGATAACAAAATTTAGTTTGAATAACCCTCATATAAGAAGTAAAATACCAAAGAATAATACAAAAAATTACAGGAGGTTGTGTCCAAGATACGACCGCATTATTGACGTAGAACTACGCTGTTATTTTATATAAGTCGCTTGTTAATAACATCGGATATTATTTTATAATGCTGTGAAATTTTAGAAATAACTGTTTATTAGAACGGATTGATCGCCCTGAAATGGTTTCTTTTATTGTAAAATCAATTGACGATAATTGAGTGATGATTCCTTCTTGCCCTAGCAGAACAATATACTAGCAGATCGTATGTCGCGATTCGTTTCATGTTCATGCATTGAAAATTTACCTCGAACGCTATTCCGGTGGCCTTTTTCGCAATTGACATAGACTCAGCTACAGTCGATTATATACTTGTTGTAACAGAACCATTATTCCACATCTCATAACTACATCAATATAACATTGGTACCGCATGAAAAAAAATAACAATGACAATACTTGCAAGTATCAAATATCATGCTACATGTTATTCAGTATTGCATCAGTGAAATCGCCTCTAGACATCATTCGTACAACGTAAACCAAGCGCCAAACAAGCGTTTGTCATAGCATTCATACAGAGCCATACCTCGGTAGCTTGAAGCTTCTAGGAATATAAACACTTCTCATCATTTTGCGCTATTCTCAATAGAAATGCTTCTGTTAATATTAACGCCAATGCGAAACCAAATCACAGACCAAATTCCAGAACATTCATTTTCTTGGTGAGCCGACGATAGCCTAGCTTGATGATTCCTCATACAATTGTGTAGCCTTAATGTAATGAATGATTTCAACGCCAGAGACATCAGCGAATGAATAACTTGGTTGCGTCCACAGCTCAACCCGAAACAAAGGCATGTGATGGCGTAAAGAACAAGCGATGTTTAATGTTCATTGAAAACAGAACGAGACTGAAAGTTTGCCTCAGCGAGATCCACTGTTTATACCCTAGGCAAATATTCCCCTTCGTTCTTCTTCCTTTCCTTTGTTCACGGAGACTATATCTTACGATTCCCCATTCGTTGCTCGTCGATAAGTTGCTCGTTATTGACAGCTCTGTTCGGGAAAGCACACCAATCAGCAGAACAAATGTATGGGAAAATGGAAGCGCTTAAAGTTTTCATGAATGTTTACCATTTGCACACCAGGGGATTGTGATGTATAGAATATCAAACAAATCATAGGGAATTTCCGATTCGTTTTGTGTGTAAATCGTCAAAATCCAATATTTCGACAATTTTTGTTATAAGCTATGTTAGAATGTACGAGGGCGGTCCGATAAGTACTTAGCCTCATCGCCCGATGGTGTCAGTATCGCAAGAGATATTACTTATCGTGTAGTACATTCTCGTAAACAGATACTGTCAAAATCGGCCGAATCGGACTCGTAGTTTTGTTTTGACCGTGTGTGGAAGCGGGCGTGTCTGTGGATTTAAAAAAAATGGAAAAATTGAAATTCCGCCATCGCCACGGACAAATTGGTCGGATTGCACAACGAACTGCTGCCCCATCCACCGTATTCTCCAGATTTGGGCCCGTGTGATTTTTTTTTTGTTTCCAAACTTGAAAAAGTCACTCACCTGGCAGAAATTTGAGTCGAATCATTTTTCATTTGATTTTGAGGTCATCGTCGAGGTTCATTTGAGTCGAGGTCATCGCCGCCACGGAGGTCTACTTTGCAGACCTCGAGAAAACGTATTCAGATGGATTAAAGAAGTTGGAGCATCGCTGGATCAAGTGTATCGAGTTAAAAGGAGACTATGTTGAGAAATAAATCGCCACTTTTCCAAAAATTTTGTTTTTTTGTAGGCTAAGTACTTATTGGACTGCCGTCGTACATGTTAGAGTAATATGTAACCGATTACTCGTGGTTGGCTTGAGGTTAGTATTACAATGTGTTACAGGTATCGATGAAGCAGAAGATTAGGATCACGGTTACCTACGATATCCCGGATGAGGATATCTAGTTCACTGCCTTGTGCTGTCAGTGCTCTAGAAGGCTGTGGTCGAGCAGCAAGGCATCGGATACACGACCAGACAACATGCTCGATGTTGTTTAGCCATCACCACAACCACAAA